>NW_015389853.1:0-13672 GCF_001527695.2 Protobothrops mucrosquamatus
TCATAGTCAAGTGATCGTCCACTAGGACTCCAAGGTCCCTCTCACAGTTACTGTTTTTGAGCTAGGTCTTGCCTAATGCTAACGTAGAGATGGAACCTGGAGATTTTATTCTGATGTCCAAGTTAGGTGGACATCCATACCATCTCTGGCCATTCCAGAGGCTCATTTTATCCAGTTGAAGATCTGATGTTGTAAGATCTCAGATTCCCATGAGTTTTTGGCTTCCATGGATATTTGCTGGCTCTTCCTTCCCATTGTAAGTAGAAACTGCAGGATTGTCATCAGCCTCTGTTCTTTATGTATATCTTTTTGAAAAGTACATTTATATGAAATTCCATGGCTTAATGTTTAACAGTTTCCCTTTTAAGCATGTTAAATATAAGCATAACCATAGGATGTCAAAGAATTAAAAATTACTTACAGGAATACTAGGTCTTGGTGTAAATGAGGTAACCTAGAGTGCAAACAATGGAAATAAGAGGTTTCAGTATCAACTTCATAAAATAATAACAGCCACAAAATAAGGGCGATTGCATTATGGTGATAAATACATGGTAATGCTCCTTTTTTATTATGACTTCAAAATAGTTCAAAACCATAACATATCCCAAAGGCAATGGAAACTCATCATACAAATGCACTAAGTGTGGGTCTCCAAATGTGTTGATTTTCAGTGTTCAGCATCACTTGCTATTGATGGGCAATAAAACTTGTGACTCAGTAACTCCATGGAGGGCTACACAAAAACTTGCAACACAAGCAAAAATTTTGTAGGAGCATTTTTTTTTGCAGACCTTCAGGCCACACAAAACAAGTATAATGCAGATTACTGACTGAAGCACATCTTCACCTTAAATAACAGAAAAAACTTTGATTTTCAGAAACATTGGTTTACTTTTTCCGCCAATATGTTCTCATTCCATTTATAATCCTTACAGGTTTTTTTTTAAGTTGTACTTGTAGTGATTTCATGGATTGTGGTGGAATGACTTCAAGTCATATTGAACATACATAAAGACATGGTGTATAGTCTATAGTGGTGGGATTACCTCACCAGGAAATAATGGGATCTAATCTTGCTTATCTTATTGAAATCAGCCAAGTTTAACTAGGTGTCCTTACAGCTTTTTAAATGCAGTTGTCATGGTTCCGACAGATGAAACTCTTCAAAGAACTTCGAGGCATTGTTTACCTTAAAGAATCTTTATTGAAGTAGCATAGCTTGGGCACTAACATAGCTGAAGCCAAAAACTGGATTCCCCTCCCCTGAGCACATAGTATCAAAGCACAATTCCCTCCCCTAATTAACAATCATAAATCACATTCTCCAATTAGTTTGAAATGTAGGCTTTCCCTCCTGTTCTCCAACCCGCCATTTCTTATCATCTCTTATTTCAAAAGCCCTGAATTCACACACTATTACAATATTGTTATGTCTAACTAACTCCCATCACATTCCTCCTCCTCCCCCAGTATCATCTAATTCTAAGAGTAAAGCATAAGAAAGAAAAAAGGCTGCATCTCCATATGTCGTCAAAGCAAGAACATCCAATGTTAGCAGCGTTGACATCAGTTCTACTTACTTTTCCAGGTGGACCTGGGAGACCAGGAGCACCAATTTCACCCTAGGAAGGAAGGAAGGAGGGAGAAAGATATAGAGAAGGAAGAGAGGAAGGATTAAAGAAAGAAATGGAGACCCAGTTTTGTATCTGAAATTATTAAATGTAAACTATGGTATACAAATTCATCTTCTAATATGGAGAGGATCTGCCATAAATCTAATAAATATTCATGACATAGTTATATTGCTACATTCCATAAGTATTCATTTAATTGATGGTATGCAATTAAAATAGACCTGATAAAAGATTATTATTATTTTTTTGGCAATTGTAAACAATGATTTCTCTTTGAATAGGAAGTTTTAATTAGACCAGTGCTGGGCAAAAATAAGGTGTCTTTCTGCTAATATCATGACCGTCACCCTAAATCTTATTCCTTTTAACCTCCCCAAAAGTGACTCTGATCTAGTTGTATCAGCTCTCAAGAGTATTGGTTTAGTGATCAGATGAAAAAGAATGCAGAGTTGAGTTTGGGGATTAGGGAAGGAACAAATGGTCCACTAAGGGGGGGACTTAAAGGGAAGATTACTCATCCTGAGAAAGAGCAAATTGTGACAAAGAAACCCAAAATAATCCCACTTTAATTCTGTGCAGTGTATGTTTGGACAGAGATAAGCCTACTGTAGTTAAGCTTTCAAGATTCTTTGATTCTAACTTAAATCAATTCTTCCAGTTCAACCTGTTTCTTGACTTGGCTGACACCAGCTAGGTCATGACTTCAGTTTTAGAGGGTTCCAAGATAGCTGTTAGCCTTTTGAGGTAATCCGTGAGTACTATCACTACCCTTATTGTAAGGTTACATTAACAGAATCTTGCAAGTGTGAAACCACATTCCTCCCACCTCACCTTTGCTTTCTAGGGAACTAGGGAGGATCCCTTCTGGGACAGAATAGAATAACAGAGTTAAAAGGGACCTTGTAGGTCATCTAGTCCAATCCCCTGCCCAAGCAGGAGTCCCTACACCATTTCTGACAGATGGCAGTCCAGTCTCTTCTTGAAAGCCTCCAGTGATGAAGCACCAACAACATCCAAAGGCAGTGTGTTCCATTGGTTGATTGTTCTCACTGTCAGGAAAATTCTCCTTATTTCCAGGTTGAATCTCTCCTTGATCAGTTTCCATCCGCTATTTCTTGTCTGGCCTTCAGGTGCTTTGGAAAACAGGTGGACCCCCCTCATCTCTGTGACAGTCCCTCAAATATTGGAACACTGCTATCATGTCTCCCCTGGTCCTTCTCTTCACTAGACTAGCCATGCCCAGTTCCTGCAACCGTTCTTCATATGTTTTAGCCTCCAGACCCCTGATCATCCTTGTTGCTCTTCTCTGCACTCTCTCCAGAGTCTCAAAACCTCTTTATAGTGTGGAGACCAAAATTGATTGCAGTATTCTAGGTGTGGTCTTACTAAGGCTTTATAGAGAGGTATTAGTACCTCACACGATTTTGACTGAATCCCTCTGTTAATGCAACTTTCCAATTTCTTTTTACAAGCTGAGATGTCTCCATCTCTCCATTGCCCTGGTGGCAGCTCTTCTTCCTTCTGTCTCCCATGGATATTCTCACAGGCCATTGCAATAACTCAAGAATGCCCAGGGAAGCCTCCATGGAGGAGTCCAAAAGAGGGCAGTCACAACTGCACAATGGGAGTCTCGCTTGTATTTTGCATGTGTCTACTATAATAATAATAATAATAATAATAATAATAATAATAATAATAATAATAATAATAATAATAATAACGATGACGATGACGATGACGATGACGATGACGATGACGATGATGATAATGATGATGATGATAAATTTGGAAGGGACCTTGGAGGTCATCTAGTCCAACCCCTTGCTCAGGTAGGAAACCCTATACCATTTCAGACAAATGGCTGTCCAATCTCTTCTTAAAATCTTCCAGTGTTGGAGCACTCACAACTTCTGGAGGCAGGTTGTTCCACTGATTGATTGTTCTCACTGTCAGGAAGTTTCTCCTTAGTTCTAGGTTGCTTCTCTCCTTGCTTAGTTTCCACCCGTTGCTTCTTGTCCTGCCTTCAGGTGCCTTGGAAAATATGTAGCTTGACTCCCTCTTCTTTGGGGCAGCCCCTGAGATATTGGAAGACTGCTATCATGTCCCTCCTCGTCCTTCTCTTCATTAAACTAGACATACCCAATTCCAGCAGCCGTTCCTCATATGTTTTAGCTTCCAGTCCCCTGATCATCTTTGTTGCTTGAATTTGACCCCCTGTCTTGTGTGCATCATTCTCACATTCAGCTGTTTTTCCAAGATAGTCTCTGGGATAGATCATAAGGAATGTTCTCAAGTTTTGAAGGCAGGCAAGCACTGACTGAAGCCACAACAAGCCTTTCATTATTATGATTAGTAATAGTAGAAAAAGAGACATGTCTCCCTTGTTTATGCCACTCAGTCTTTCTCCTCTTTCTCCTATACTCTGATTGTTATTATTATTTCCACTTCAAGGATGTATGATCTCCAGAGAGCAATACACTTGACTCAGCTGGATATTTGATCATTTTGCTTTAGTTGATTGACACCCTCCATGCTCTGTTGGATAGCCTCCTTTTTCTGATTTTTCCCTACTTCAAAATTAAGATGTAACTGAAATAATCAGGGGTCTCGTTTTAGAAGGAAATATGCTTCATTTTATATATACAGAAATATAAACATCTGTACATACTATGTGCCTCTGTACATGTAGGTCTTCTTTCTTTCTTTCTTTCTTTCTTTCTTTCTTTCTTTCTTTCTTTCTTTCTTTCTTTCTTTCTTTCTTTCTTTTTCCAAATTTGTACACTGCACATCTCATTATCCACATGATTCTGTGTGGTTTTCAAGTAAAAACCCATGAAATCCTTACAAAAATCCTTGGTTTTTAATCAGATTAATGGGAGGAAAATACTCTTCCTTATCTTTATCCTTATCCTTATCTTTTATCCTTATCCTTATCCTTATCCTTTATCCTTATCCTTATCTTTCTTTGATTGACAGTTCTAATATCCAATCACAGCATAAATTTGGGAATGTCTATCTTATTGTCTATCTAGAGTGTTCAATGCAGCTAATAATCCTATAAGCATATATGGTCTGGTGTAGGTCATACAGAAACAATGATGTGACCTACAAAACAAATGAATTTATCAGTGTGCATATAAACCATAGAAATCCATCAGCTATCTGGTAACTTACCTTTTCTCCTCTCTCACCTTTGAAGCCAGTGAGCCCAGCTCTTCCTTTTTCACCCTGTAAACACAGATAACCCAAGAGCTTGTATGATGATCCTTGGCGACAAAAATAGATCCAAAATATTGTTTGCTGCAATTTCTGCCTTCCTTAAGAATCTATTGCACAAGTCCATTTGAGGACAAAAAAAGGAAGGGAGAAGCTGTACAGACTTCTAAAACAGATGATCTTCAAGGTTCCTTCCAACTTTACTATTATTATTATTATTATTATTATTATTATTATTATTATTATTATTATTATTATTATTATTATTATTATTATTATTATTATTATAGGTTCAAAGTCTCATTAAAAAGCATGACTTCCTTTTCTTGTTAGAAGGGAACAACAAGTTTGCTGGGGTGGAATTTGAAATGGGTAAGAAAGCTGATTAATCAGAAGAGGATATATAATAATAATAATAATAATAATAATAATAATAATAATAATAATAATAATAATAATAATAATAATAATAATAATAATAATGGTAAAGTTGGAAGGGACCTTGGAGGTCATCTAGTCCAACCCCCTGCTCAGGCAGGAAATCCTATACCATTTCGGACAGATGGCTGTCCAGTTTCTTCGTAAAAACTTCTAGTGTTGGAGCATTCACTGCTTCTGGAGGCAGGTTGTTCCACTGGTTGATTGTTCTAACTGTCAAGAAGTTTCTCCTTAATTCCAGGTTGCTTCTCTCTTTGGTCAGTTTCCACCTGTTGCTTCTTGTCCTGCCCTCAGGTGCGTTGGAAAATATCTTGACTCCCTCTTCTTTGGGGCAGCCCCTGAGATATTGGAATACTGCTATCCTGTCCCCCCTCGTCCTTCTCTTCATTAAACTAGACATACCCAATTCCAGCAACCGTTCCTTATATGTTTTAGCCTCCAGTCCCCTAATTATCTTTGTTGCTCTTCTCTGTACTCTTTCTAGAGTCTCAACATCTTTTTTACATCATGGTGATCAGAACTGGATGCAGTATTCCAAGTGTGGCCTTACCAAGGCATTGTAAAGTGGTATTAACGCTTCACCTGATGTTGATTCTATCCCTCTGTTAATGCAGCCTAGCACTGTGTTAGCTTTTTTGGCAATCCTGCACTATATCCTAACTGCTGCACCTCTACAGTGGAGGAATCTTTCTCAAATTATTCCCCTTGCCACCCGTGGCAAGCTGAATTAACAAGATTTCACTGCCTTTCTAAATTCAAATTATGTTAAGGCATGTGAAACCTCGGGGACAATGCTGTTCCAGGGACAGAGCACAGACATCCAAAAAGTTCTGTAGATGATATTCTTTAAGAAAGGGAATTCTGTCTTTCTCACCAAGTTGGGTGAGCAGAAATGCCCCCCCCCCAAAAAAAAAGTCCTGTAGATCCTTAGAGCCTGAACCATGAAAGGTTTGAAAATGACAACCACCATCTTAAATCAGCACCTCATCCCTATGATGTGTCTCTCAAACACAGGGTTAAAAAAAAAACATGTAAAAAAAACAAAAAATTGCAGTAAAAGGGAGGTTAACAAGAGACAGTTTACTTCCTTGTGGGAAAGTCTAGNAAAAAAAAAGTCCTGTAGATCCTTAGAGCCTGAACCATGAAAGGTTTGAAAATGACAACCACCATCTTAAATCAGCACCTCATCCCTATGATGTGTCTCTCAAACACAGGGTTAAAAAAAAAACATGTAAAAAAAACAAAAAATTGCAGTAAAAGGGAGGTTAACAAGAGACAGTTTACTTCCTTGTGGGAAAGTCTAGAACAGACCTCAGCATTTTATAGCCTACAGGCCACATCTGCCTGCAGCGTAGACGGTGGCCAGGTATGGGACAGTGGGGCAGTAGGGGGTGGGTTGGTGATGGAGGCCCTCCACAACAGCCCCCATTTCTCATGTGGCTCCTTGAGAAAATTAATTGCCCACCCCTGGTCTAGAAGGTTGACAGATCCAACTGTTCTTCAAGTAGAAGTTTCCATTCCTTTGTGAATCAAACAAAAATGGGTAGACATCCTGAATTACATACCTGGTTTCCTTTTTCTCCTCTTGGACCAGGCAGACCAGATTGGCCTGGAAGACCAGCTTCACCCTAAAAAAGAATATACTATTCTTAGAGTTGTAGAAAATTCAACTGCAAGGAATTTGATTTGAAATTTCAGTTTCATCACCCCTCCTGAATGTAACCATTCAAGAGTTTTATTACTCCGTGGATTTAATGGAGCAAATCAGACTGGGTGCTGCTGAACCGATTCAGCAATTTGACAAACTTCTGCCAAGGTTTTGTTTCATTTTTAGCATCTAATAGGAGTCTAATAGACAGCATACTAAAAAGCAGAGACATCACCCTGCCAACAAAAGTACGTATAGTCAAGGCCATGGTTTTCCCAGTTGCAATGTATGGCTGTGAAAGTTGGACCATAAGAAAGGCCGAGCGCCAAAGAATTGAGGCCTTTGAACTCTGGTGCTGGAGAAGACTCCTGCGAGTCCCCTGGACTGCAAGGAGATCAAACCGGTCAGTCCTAGAGGAGATCAACCCCGACTGCTCTTTAGAAGGCCAGATCCTGAAGATGAAACTCAAGTACTTTGGCCACCTAATGAGAAGGAAGGACTCACTGGAGAAGAGCCTAATGCTGGGAAAGATGGAGGGCAATAGAAGAAGGGGACGACAGAGAAGGAGGTGGCTGGATGGAGTCACTGAAGCAGTAGGTGTGAGCTTAAATGGACTCCAGAAGATGGTAGAGGACAGGAAGGCCTGGAGGAACGTTGTCCATGGGGTCACGATGGGTTGGACATGACTTCACAACTAGCAACAACAAGGAGTCACATAAAAATTCTTTTGGGGCCCTATGTATGTATCCTCTTAATCTTTCCAACTGAGATTGCTGCTAACATTGCTGTAGATACACTGTTGACTGTTGGGTGTTTTGGGAAGGATTCAATAAAATCACCACTTAGAAACAATGTCGTAAGTGAGGAGTAGTGGTTACAGTTGTAGGACTAACACAAGGAAAATTCAGGTTGTCCATCTTGCCCCATCACAATTTCAAGGAGAACCTGGAGCCACTCACTCACTCACTGTCAGTTCATCCTTTCCCACAGATTGTGATTATATAATGAAGCGAGATTTCCATGTAAGCTACCTTCAGCATTCAGAAGCGAAGTAGTTACAATATAAATCGAACAAATAAACAACAAATTAACCTTATAGACTTAGACTACTTTGGCATGAACAATACTTACCCTCTCCCCCACTATGCCAGTGGGTCCAGGAGGGCCTGATTCACCCTGAAAAATAGCAAAATAGCAAGTTTCCCAGGGCATTTGTCTTATTTTCTAAACTTTTATATATCTATCTCTAAAACTAATGTATGAATGTTTATTTATTTTTTCCTCCAGTGAAAGAAGAACCTATTGCAAACATTTGAATCTCTTTCAAACAAGGATTTGTGAAGAATGCTATGCATGTATTTATTAAGCACATAGAAAGATGTATTATAATAAGCCATTAAATGTTATTGATAGTTATTTAAGTCTTTCTTGCCTGCTTGAAAATGTTTATTTTCTGGGTGACTTACAAGTACAATAAAAACATAAATATAAAACCATTGAGATTAATATGAATTAGATCTTCTTTCCTATCCCAGCAGCCAGCTCCAGTATTTATTTACTTTTAGTTATTTACAATATTTCTCATATCTTATAAGAAATGATTTTTTTCCAACCTTGGAGCCTGCTTCACCAGCTTCTCCCCTTTCCCCTTGTTCTCCCTGTAAAAAAAAAAAACATAGATGAAAATTAGCCAAAAAAAGACAATATGAAATACAATTGTTGAATAAGGACAGAATCAAATGTTTCAAAGAACACTTGGGGGTTACTGAAAAACTGCTTTCTCACAATTTCCATGTATCAGTTCTAGTTCTTCCTTCTAAGTAAATGAAGAAACATACATTTTGATTTATTAAATTCAAGTACAAAAAAAAGGTGAAAGAATGGTGGCTGACACGTGGAGGCTACTCTTATTTGTGCAAGGAAATGTTGCATGCACCAATCTGTGCAAACAACTGACACAAGAGTTCCTGGAAGACCTCTATATTTGATGTCCTGCATAGTAGCTTCCAGATGTTTAAACACACATTATAGCTTCTGGATTTTTTTTTTTTTCGTTTTCCAATATGCTTAGTTTGGAATCAATAAGCCACAACATTTCAGCCACTAGCCACTGAATTTAGCCAGAAATTCATCATGAATACTAGTACTAAGTAAAGAAGCAAGAAACGTAATGACTGTTTGAAATTATCAGAACATGGAATGATTAATTTAAGCCAGACATGTCAAACACAAGGCCCGGGGGCCGGATGCGGCCCATGAAGTGGTTTCATGTGGCCCGCGAAGCCATCCTGGAAACAGTGAGGGAACGGCCCCCGCTGCCTTAGCCCTGGCCCAGGCCGGCCGGGAGCCAATGTACAATTTTGTGGTGGCCATCTATGCTGAAACATATTCAGTCTTAGCTCCATAAGCCCCCCCCCTCCTGCATGGCTTGAGAAGAACAGTGAGGCTCCTCCAGTGGACCATGCCTTGGCCCTTGCCCTGGTCCCACCCCCTTCTGCCAGAGACCCTCAGATCTGTCCCACTCCTGCCCAGGCCCCCACAGGCACCCTTGATGCAAATGATGTAGAGCTGGCCACACCTACCCAGTAGGCCACACCCACTCCATCCACGCCCACCTAGTACACCACACCCACCCTGGCCACACCCACCTGGCTCCCTGAGGGCAACCGCAATGCTGATGCGGCCCTCAATGAAATTGAGTTTGACACCCCTGATAAGCCTTTCCAGCAAAGATTTGCCACTAAGCTTACTTACCTTTGAGCCTGGAAGACCAGGTAAACCATCTTGACCAGATTTTCCAGGTAAACCCTAAAGAAAAGAAAAGAAAAACAATGCACATTAATTTCTGGTTTCAGATATGCCTGGTTTTACTTTATAAAGGGGGTGGGGTATAATTTTTTGCATTATAAAAAGAAATAAGGGGAAATTTCCTGACAAGTGGAATAGCTTGCCTCCAGAAATTTTGGGTGCCCATCACTGGTGGTTTTTAAGAAGAGATTGGATAGCCATTTGTCCGAATGGTATAAAATATCTTGCTTGAGCAGGGAGTTGGACTAGAACAGGGCTTTTCAACCAGTGGTACGGGTACCATCTGTAGTACATTGGCACCTGGCAGGTGGTACGTGACCATCCTAGAAAAGTGGTAGCAGGGGAGGGGAATGAGCTGGACCTGTGGCAGCATCGCACAAGCCTGAGCAAGAGATGGCTGGAGCTGCAGGGCTGTCAGGGCTCAGCAGAAGCACCAGGATCAGTGCCAGGCTCCAGCTGGAGCTCGGCACTGATCCTGGCGCTTCTGCTGAGCCCAGAAGAAGCACTGATCAGCTGGAATGTTGCAGCCTCTCCAGGGTCTTGTGATTTACATTCAGATGCTTGGCAACTGATTCATATTTATGACGGTCACAGTGTCCCATGGTCATGTGAAGCGACCAAAACCTGCTGCAACCACCCAGCAGATGGGGGGAATAAAAACCAAACACCCCCCCACCCCACCCCCGCTGCCAATCCTCAACAGAAATGCTCACAACAATGGAAACCTCGGACAGGAGGAAGAGCGCGGCTGGTTGGGCAGGCAGGTGTCTTGCTTGGCTGTGGCTTGGGGGGCACTTTTTTCAGTGCCTTTGTAACTTCGAACTTCGCTAAGCAAACTGTTGTAAGTTGAGGACTACCTGTACTTTTATCACTTTTTTCCTTTTTTGGGGGGGTCATCAAGTTTTTGACACCTTGCTAGGCAAGGTACTCGGGTGTTGCCATATTCTAAAAGTGGTACAATGGGTGAAAAGTTTGAAAAGCCCTGGACTAGAAGATCTCCAAGGTCCCTTCCAAGTCTGTTATTCTGTAAAGCTTCTGTTCAGATACAGGATATGGTTTAAAAATGGTTCAATCACGTTCCCTTTTTAAATCAGATTAGGTGTAGTTAGGATAGATTTGTTAACTGACAAATTTTTGCACCTGTGAAAGCACTCTTTTTAGTGAATCAAACGGACCATTTGAACAAAAACCTTTTGCACCTAGCTGACAATTTTAATCAATCTGGGATAATTTATTGATTTCTACTAAAGCATCACTACACAGCTTTCAAATAACATGGCAAATGATTGTGAAGCTTTCCTTCATTCCACCAATCGACTGAAAAAGAAGTTGAGAGGCATACAGCTCATTTGAAGGATGACAAACTTTGCATAAGGCCAAGGTTGGGAAAGGTGAGATTCTGTCTCAGAGGTTTGCCAGTGCAGTACTAGATATTTATCCCATGTTTGGAGAGAAGAAACCAAGACTAAAAACATATTTGAGGGAAGAAACCTCAAGGAACTCAGCAGGTTTGCTATCTGAGTAACTATGGTCGTGAACATCTTTTAAAACAATTCAAGAGAGCAATCTCAGAAATGACCACAAGATGTCAGCACTGGCTAAGAAAAGGATCTCAAGGCTATTTGGAAACTTGGAAATAGTTAAAAATAGTTACTGAAAACTATGATCAACTTAATATACAAGTTGCTACACCTTGATTTATTAAATAAGCCACAAAAGGCTGCCTATTTTATTAAGCCAGTAATTCCCAATCTTATTGACTTTAAGATTAAGGGCCAGTGCTCTTCAACTTCTTCATAAATGATGTAGGTCACGGGTGTTAAACTCGCAATGTCACGTGACATGTCGCAATGTATCACGACTTTTTTTCCATTGCCGACAATGGGGTGGGTGCGGTTTTGCCATGACACATTCGGCCTGTGGGCCAGTAGTTTGACACCCCTGATGTAGATGAAGGGATAGATCAGTGTTTCTCAACCTTGACAATTTTAAGGCATGTGGACTTCAACTCCCAGAATTCCACAGCCAGCAATGCTGGCTGTGAAATTCTGGGAGTTGAAGTCCACATGCCTTAAAATTGTCAAGGTTGAGAAACACTGGGATAGATGGAGAACTCATCAAATCTGCAGATGACATCAAGCTGTGGGGAATTGCTAAACCTTGAGCACTGGGCCCTAGCCAACAAAATGCAATTCAATGTTGAGAAAATTAAGGTCCTGCACTTAGGCAAGAAAAAACAAATGCACAGATCCCAAAGGTGTTTTTTTCAGGACGCAACTGGACTTCCTTGTTTTTCTTTGAAGACGTTTCATTTCTCATCCAAGAAGCTTCTTCAGCTCTGACTGGATGGTGGGGAAATGGAAGGATTTATACTCCTTGCAGACAGCTGGTCATTTGCCTTCTTTTAGAGAGTCGTTGAAACCATTTGGAGGTTTACCTGTGTCCTCAGGGTCACCTGAGTAGTGCAAATGTGTGTGGAGCCTTCTTAGCTGCAGGATGTGGCTGCAGGATGCACAGATACAGAATAGATGGTTCCTGGCTCAAAAGTAAAAGGATCCAGATGTCCTAGTGGGCAACTACTTACATTTGAACCAGCAATGCACCACAGCTGCCAAAAAGGCCCAGGCTGCATCAACAGAGGAATAGTATCAAGATCACATGAAGTGACAATACCATTTTATGCTGGACTAGTGAAGCCACACCTGGAATATTGCATCCAGTTTTGGTCACCATGATACAAAAAAAAAAGAAAAAGATGCTGAGACCCTAGGAGTACAGCAAAGATAATAAGGGGTCTGGAGCCTAATTTAATGAACAGTTAAGGGAACTAGGTACTGTCTAGCCCAGGGGTAGGCAACCTCGGCTCTTTTATGACTTGTGGACTTCAACTCCCAGAATTCCTGAGCCAGCATGGCTCAGCTTGGAAACTCTCCCTTTCCCCTCAACATGGCTGGCTCAGGAATTCTGGGAGTTGAAGTCCATGAGTCATAAAAGAGCCAAGGTGGCCTACACCCGGTCTAGCCTAACAAAGAAAATAATGACGATAACTGTCTTCCAATACTTGAGGGGTTATCACAGAGAAGAGCGGGCTGGCTTATTCTCCAGAGGTAGAAGAAGTAATGGATGGAAGCTCATTAAAGAGAGATTCAACCTGGAACTAAGGAGAAATTTCCTGAGAGTGAGACCAATCAGTGGAATTAATCAGAGTCATAGATAAGGACTGGAGGCATATGGGCTGATGCTAGCAATTGATAATAGGACTAACTCATAGTCTTGTTACTCTTTTTAATTATATTAATACCTTTAAAAGCAACAGTTTAAAGGCAAAATACATCCTGACCTAGGAGGAAGCTGTTTGAATATTTTAACTATATATCCACCCAAATGCACATGTATTAGCATTGAAGATTCTATGACATGAACTCACGGGTGGTCCTCGTTCACCATTTCTGCCAGCTTCTCCAGGTTGACCCTAGGACAATACAAAACACAGTAAAAACAGAATGTAATATTGAGGTTTCCCTGGTGTTATCTGCCACCCCTTCTTGGCCAGGTCCCAGCAAAAGCTCCTATGGCAGTGGTGGCGAACCTATGGCACGGATGCCAGAGGCGGCACTCAGAGCCCTCTCTGTGGGCACGCACACTGTCACCCCAGTCCTAGGCCTTCAGCTGGGTTTTATAAAACCTTTTCGCTTAAGGCCTCCACCGCTGTGTACAAAAAAAAACACAAGTTCAATCAATCAGTCAATTTCAACTTCTCGCGGGAAAAAAAAAAGATCTTGCAAAGTTGGAATTGATTGATTGAACATTTTAGTCCCACCCAGTCTGCCGTTACCACTGCAGCCATGCCCACCCAATGGACCACGCCCACCCAACGGGCCACACCCAGCCAATGGGCCACACACACCTGGCACCCAACGATGCA
>NW_015389853.1:14169-17700 GCF_001527695.2 Protobothrops mucrosquamatus
AGTCCAGGAGAACCAGAAATTCCAGGAGGTCCTGGGGGACCCTGAAAAGAAATTGAGAACACAATTACATTAAATTGTAACCTGTCCAGAGTCATTGCTTGAAATGGGCGGCTATAGAAATTGAATGAATGAATGAATGAATGAATCCATCAATAGATTTTTTTTCCACAAGCATTGTTTCTAATTTTCCATTTTAGCAGAGATGAATAACTGTTCTTTACACACTAGAAGTAGGAAGTCTCTTCTCTGTGTATTACTTTTCCTACCATTATAGTTTTATGGTGCAATTTGCCCAGAAAACAGTTTAACCGATGGGAGAACTGAAAAGTATAAATAATAAAAAATGAGTTTTTATTGCTTTATTCAATGTAAACCACCTTTTTTCTGCCAGTGAATGGCACTTGAGTGACACCTGCCTTTTCAGAGAAATGAAAAGTGAGCTAAATAATAATATTCAGTATTACTCTTCTGTGAATTATTGAAGAGACAATCCACTCTGATTCACAACAAAGAAGTGATTAGCATATAGCAATATTTCTCATATTCCCCAAATCCATTTGTACTCTTGTTCCAGAAGAAGATATAGGTTGCCTCATCTTGAACCTGCTTAAGCAGGGGTTGGACTAGAAGACCTCTGAGGTCCCTTCCAACTTTGTTATTCTGTTAAGAAATATCTTTGAACTTCTTCCCTAGCTCCAATCTCCTCTAAAAAAATATATTGCTAGATATATTTGGTGGTTTTTTTTCCCCACGTCCTGCTCCTCTCTCCACAAGCAACTCAATTTACCCGAAGTTTTATAGTAATTAAAAAAGCCTAGCCAGGCTAAAAGAGAAACCGAGTTAGCAAAAGGTCAATCTTAACATCGGAAAAGGTAGAGCTTTTTAAGATTTGTTCTTTGCTGTTTGGGTTCATGTCACATTTCAAACTGTAATGAGAAAATGTCAAGGTGGATGTTTTCCTCAGCTTCTCATTCTTGTTCTTTTTTCGGTAACTAACATGGAATGAAAATCTAATGAAAAATAAAAGTCCAAAGAAAAATAAAAAAATAAAAGGCCAGGCTCTTCTTGCACAGTGATCACAAAACAAGTCATGATTTATTTTATTTTTTTAAAGTGAATAATTCATTGGAGTAGTTCACACTATGTAACGTATTGTAGGTTTTGAGCCTTCTCCAAGAAAATTCAGACAGTAAATTCTCAAAGCCTGGAATTTGTGTTTTGATATTCTTTAAAGCATCACTTACACAAGGGGCATTCTGCCCTCTGTGTGTAGATCATTTGCACTTCAAAGGGCAATTCAAAGTGTGTTAAGATATTTAAATGTAGTAGTTGGAGCAACGGGGTTGTGCAATGAGGCAGAATACACAATTGTGGTCGATTGTTACCAGATTGTTATCTGTGTGAGGCAATTTGCGCTGTGATTGGTTGCTGTGGGTGTGGAGGGGGAGTTTCCCTTTTTTCCCGCCTTTTTCTTCTGTGTGTCTTCTGTGCTCTGTGATTTACCTCATGATGCTCCTGTTTGCCTATCTACTTCACTGTAGATATTGATGTAAAATATATTTATTTATATAAAACTACAATTACTTGTCAGCATCTATGACTTCATTTAGACACCGGCCACGCAATTCCCTGACAAAAGTGTAAACAAATGGCTTTGGGAATTTTGCCTGAACTCAAGAACCAAATGCATTTTGTATAAGTAGTCACGGAGGGCCTTTCAAGTAAACCAAGTTCAGTAAATAAAACAGTACAGAAGCTGACATTCAAGTTTCCACATTGGAGAAGAGCTTCCTGATCTTATACATTGCAAACATTATGTAAGCTTGATTTCTGAGCACCTTGGACAGAGATCAGACTCGTATCCCTTTCAGTCTTACTTACAGCAGGTCCAGATAATCCATCAACTCCGGGGAGACCTGCTTCTCCTTTCTTACCCTAGAAGAGAGGATTGAAAGTTATGAATGGCATCACCAAAAGAAACAAGCTGAACTGATTATTTGACCCATTCATTATGAGTCATAAAGTAAAACTAGATTTGAAGTAAAACAATTCCTTGGGTTCAAGGGGTCTTCTTAATTTTACAGCACCTGCTTTACACAGAATTTATAATCCTTGATTTTGATTAGGGTTAGGGTGCTGCAACATATAATAATAATAAAGTTGGAAGGGACCATGGAAGTCATCGAGTCCAACCCCCTGCTCAGGCAGGAACCCTACACCATTTCAGACAAATGGCTGTCCAGTTTCTTCTTAAAAACTTCCAGTGTTGGAGCATTCACCGCTTCTGGAGGCAGGTTGTTCCACTGGTTGATTGTTCTAACTGTCAGGAAGTTTCTCCTTAGTTCTAGGTTGCTTCTCTCCTTGATTAGTTTCCATCCATTGCTTCTTGTCCTGCCTTCAGGCGCTTTGGAGAATAGCTTGACTCCCTCTTCTTTGGGGCAGCCTCAGATATTGGAAGACTGCTATCATGTCCCCCCTCGTCCTTCTCTTCGTTAAACTAGACATACCCAATTCCAGCAACCGTTCCTTATATGGTTTAGCCTCCAGTCCCCTAATCATCTTTGTTGCTCTTCTCTGTACTCTTTCTAGAGTCTCAGCATCTTTTTTACATCGTGGTGACCAAAACTGGATGCCGTATTCCAAATGTGGCCTTACCAAGGCATTGTAAAGTGGTATTAATACTTCACGTGATCTTGATTCTATCCCTCTGTTAATGCAGCCCAGCACTGTGTTGGCTTTTTTGGCAGCTGCAGCACACTGCTAGTTCATATTTAAGTGATTGTCCACTAGGACTCCGAGATCCCTCTCACAGTTGCTACTATTGAGCAAGGTACCCCCTATACTATACCTGTACATTTGGTTTTTCTTGCCTAAATGTAGAACCTTACTTTTTTCACCATTGAATTTCATTTTGTTAGATAGCGCCCAGTGTTCAAGTCTGTCCAGATCCTCCTGTACCTTAAGCCTGTCTTCTGGAGTGTTGGCTATTCCTGCCAGCTATCATGGTTCCGAAAGTAGAAGCTCTTCAAAGAACTTTGAGGCATTGTTTTCCTTAAATAATCTTTTTAATTACTACATAGCTTCAGCACGTACATAGTGAAGCCAGAAACTGAATTCTCCTCCCCCCAATCACCCGTAACAAAGCATAACTCACTCCTTCATTTAACAGTCATCAATCACGTTCTCCAATTAGTTTGAAGTGTGAACTTCCCCTCCCGTATCTCCTCTGGTTACAATTAACCTTGAAAAATACTGTACTGAAATATTGTTATGGCTAACTATTCCCCATGTACATCCTTTCCCCCCTCCCTTCCAACACTATCTAACTTTATTTTATTTATTTATTTATTTTTAAACTTCTATGCCGCCCTTCTCCCCAGAGGGACTCAGGGCGGCTCACAGCATGTTAAAAAACAACACAAAAAACATTTCCCCTATAAAACCAATTAAAAAGCAAATATATTAATAGCTGTGTCATATTTAAAATCTTTGAAAATTTTTAAAAATTATTCCCTATTTAAAATTCACCCT
>NW_015389853.1:19009-30488 GCF_001527695.2 Protobothrops mucrosquamatus
CCATACAACCGTCTCAAGACCTGCTCCCGTCTCCTCCCCCTGGGCCAACCAGTCGGAGTCCAAGCCTTCCCGAATCCGAGCGACTTTGTCATACAGATACTGCGCAAAATCCTCTGCCCTCCCCTCCAGGGGGTCCCCCCCCCTCCAATTGGAGGAGAGAGCGGGTTACCCTGAAGAGGGCGGCCGGGCGATTATCTGAAGAGGGCGGCCGGGCGATTATCTGAAGAGGGCGGCCGGGCGATTAACTCTAGAAGTAATACACAGGTTAAATAGGGAATGTCTGCTTCTTCATATATTGTCAAGCAAGAAAATCCGATGTTAGCAGCCTTGACAACATGTTTCATGGGGAGCTTTCCTTAAAAAAAAAAAAAAAAAAGGTGTCCAGATATTTCAACTGGACCAAAATGCCGCAGCCATATTGGACTAGAAAGCCTCCAAGGTCCCTTCAAACTCTGTTATTCTGTTACTAGGAAAAATCAGTGAAAATTCATGAAGGAATTGTTGGTGCTATGTTGCAATTTAAGTAGAATTTGTCAGCCACGATTAGATTTTTGACATAACAATTGCTTTGGAATACCACCATCTGTGTGGTTTCCACACTGGGCTCAAGGCATTTTTTGTGCAAAATACAATCCAAATGAATAACACGAGTAAATGAGAAAAAAATGATGTTTCTTTTTGAAAGAGTCCATGTTCCTCTCATTGCGAGTAGGGCTATTAAACAGATCCTCTTTGGCTTCTGTAAAATGAAGGAGCTAAGAAAAATAAACCTGTAATTCAGTACAGATTTATAGCACACAGGGGAAAGTTTAATCTCATTTCTATATGAGAATGTATTATCCCGGAGTCCATTGCATTATTTTTTATGGGTTACCTAGTACAATTTTCATTACTATAGCAGAATAGAATTACGCCAGGAAAAAAAAAAAGAATGAATTCTCATTCTGCACCCAGAGTGTAGAAACCAGCAATTAAAAACAATGACCCAGAGAGAGAACCATAGCGAAAGGAATGAAAGGGAAGAAGATGGTTCAGATTTAAACTCAACCAAACAAGTATTCTAACAGAGAAAACTTTAATTGAACCAGATATTTTATTCCAAGGTAATACAAAGAATTTGGGAACGAACTTTCAAAGCCAACCAACCCCATAGATATTATCTGTTCTTGTGTCAATGTCTGTGCCACGTTTCTGTTTCCTCCTAAAAGAACACACGGTGTCATTTTTTTTTCTGCCTTCCTTTTCTGCCTTCCTTAACAAAAAGATTCTTAGATCACTCTTAATTGTAACGGTGTTTAGCAAAAAGATTTCTTTCCTTGTTTCAACATTACCTAAGGATAGTCTCAAAGGTGATTTTCCAAAAGGGAACTGGACTTTCTCAGAGTTTTTTTTCCCTTGAAAATGTTTCACTTCTTATCCAAAAAGCTTCTTCAGTTCTAATTGAATGGTGAAAATGGAATAATTTATATTCTTTGCAGTCATCTGGTCGTCTCAATTTATACTCTGATTCAGGTGACTTGAGGATACAGATAAACCCCCAAGCGGCCTCAACGACCCTCAGATGACTGCAAAGAATATAAATCCTTAGAATATAAATCCAGTTAGAACTAAAGAAGCTTCTTGGATGAAAAGTGAAATGTTTTCAAGAAAAAAAAACAAGTTAGTCCAGTAGTCTTTTGGAAAAGCAAACCATGACCTGGATGATTGAGTATCTCTATACATATCACCTGAGGATAGTCTCCAATGTATTGTTTCTATGAAGCTTTGTCACTCATGACCTTGGTGAAAAACTAGCAACAGAATTGCATGTTTATCAACTTTTTCAGAATAGTCCCAAATAGGATCAAACATGGATCTTTAGCAATGAAAAAAACCCAATTTTTTGTTTCTATAAAAATCTATATAAGTAAAGTACAAGGAAGAGAAACAAAAAACTTTTGAAGGATTCGAACACACAGTGCCTAGGATTTAAGAGGTAGTAAGCATTCACGAAAATTACTAGTCACCAGTAGCTTAATCCTCATTAATGAATGTCTCTATAATTCTTATAAAACTTGGCTGCTCTTACAGCAACTGTTCAAAAATCTATCAAGAGGAATATAATGAGATTTCCTATTAGGCTATGTCCTATTACTTTGTGTATTCTTAAAGTAAGTTTTATAGACAAGTGAGCAACCTGCTTGGTGTATAAATATGCTGCCCATCTCTCTGGTGATCTATAGTATATTCCACGTCTGCCTATTGTAAATACACAGATTTATCAGCATGGCAGCACATACCTCTTTCATTTTACTACTATATCCCTAATGATGCTCACATAATGATTTGCTGTGTGGGGGTCATTCTAAAGTCTTATATCATCCACCCCCCTCTTTCTGTATTGATCAGCAAAGAGTACAGAGCCAGCCCCAAGGCAGAACATGAATGCAAGAACACATTCTCAGAATTGGCAACTATCATTGGGGATTTCCTGTTACATCTCAGGAAATAAGAGCTATTATAAATCATGGATACCAATAGGCAAGAGAGAAGATGAAAATGAACTCTTTCTACTGGAAACTTGGCAGTCTCAAGTGGTATCTCCATTCCAAAGCTGTTCCATAAAGTTTTAAATTTACGTTGCTGCACTATGTTAGCACGAGAAGAAATAAGTGATTTTTAAAGTCTTTGGAGATTGTCTCAAAGCTGCTTTTTCAAAGTGCAACTGGACTTTTTGCTTCTCATCTAAGAATGGTGGAGAAAAGAAAGATTTATATTCCTTACAGTCATCTGGTTGTTAGTCCTCTTTCTGAGAATCATTGAGGCCACTTGGCAGTTTATCTGTGTCCCTCTGTCTCAACAGGAGGGGAATAATACGACACCACCTATCTCCTATTTACAACACAGTCCTTTCAGCAGTTCCAAGAAGGTTCCACACCCATTTGCACTATTCAGGTGACCCTGAGGGCACAGATAAACCTCCAAGTGGCCTCAATAACTCCCAGAAAGAGTCTTAACAACCAGATGACTGCAAGAAACATCCATCCTTTCATCCTCCACCATTCAGTCAGAACTGAAGAAGCTTCTTGGATGAGAAGTGAAACATCTTCAAGGAAAAATAAAGTTCAATTGCCTTTTGAAAAGGGATCTTTGGGACAAGTGATTTTTAAAATATTTTTTTAAGTTCAAAGCAAGAAAAGGGAAAAAGATTGGTAGCATTTTTTCTTTTGAAATAAAGTAGAGAACTTTGTTAGGAAGGAGAGGTTTTTAGATGGAAGCCTCTGAAAACAAGAATGATTGCTCACCCGTAGACCTTGTAGACCTGGAGATCCCATCTTGCCTTCTGGTCCAGGTGGTCCCTGAAAACAAGATATATTTTTTCCTTTACATTGCATACAGGCCCATTGATATTAAATGATTTCTATTTTGGGCGGATATCATGGAAAAAAATAGCTATCCCCTATAACATGAACCAAAGCAATGGGATCCAAAACAACCCCTCTTAAATAATGATATCCAAATGAGAACTCTGCTAACAGAGTGACACAGATTTACATAGGAGATAGAAAAGATGCATCAAGAGTGATGGATAATTATTTTAGTTTATTTTATTTATTAGATTTGTGTGCCGTCCTTCTCATGTAGAGGTGAACTCCGGGCAGCTTACAAACATTAAAAACTGGTAAATATTAAAACAATAATAATAATAATTGACAGTTAAAAGATTGGGGGATTACACAGAGGAGGTGAGGTCTTCTCTTAATCCGATAGGCACCTCCAGAATGGTGCTCCCCCCCATTGGTACCTCAGGCCAACTTTGTAATGAAATTATAAAGACAAGAAAAGCAATACAATGAAATATGTCTCTACCTTCTTTCCACTAAGCCAGGGGTAGGCAACCTTGGCTCTTTTATGACTCGTGGACTTCAACTCCCAGAATTCCTGAGTCAGTCATGCTGGCTCAGGAATTCTGGGAGTTGAAGTCCATGAGTCATAAAAGAGCCAAGGTTGCCTACCCCTGCACTAAGCTATACTGTTGATCTGAAAATCCAGTATTGTGTACTACAGTGATTCTCCTAGATATTTAACAGAAGTATTTCTCAAACCTGGTTTCTCAGATCATCACTACATTATTTCTAACTTCAAAATGAAATGTAGTCGAGCTTCAGATGATGTTTAAAGTATTCTATTATTGTATAAAGTAGTGTAGGAGATGACACTGTCTGAGCCCGAGGGAGGGGTCAAGCGTGCCATCAGTTTGGAATCCCCTCACACCCACGAAAGATCTAAGTTCAGCCCTCCTGGCAGATAGGTTATTCAGATTACAAATAATTCATTCAGAAATAAAATTACTTACTGAAACACCAGGGGTTCCCGGAGGCCCCATAGGTCCCCGGGGGCCAGGAGCTCCCTGTAAACAAATTTCAAAGTTAAAAAAGGCACGGTGAAGTTTTGCTTTGCATTTAAACTCTCCTGATGGGATGGATTCTGGGGTCTGAGATTTATAATATTTACTTTTCATCATTCTCTAAGTGGAAGAATTTTTATTTTACACCTCAAGTTAAAACAACAAAAATAGCATGGAAGGTAAGTGTAGCATGATATTATCTGAGATGACTAGCATTTTTGTATGACATTTTTTAACATATTGACAAGATCCATCTAAAGTGCACAAGAATGAATCAAGGCTTTTGTTCCAGATACTTGGTTGATCTGTTCCTTTTTATATCTATTAAGAGTTAATTGTTTTCTGGTGATTTTCTGGGGTGGGCCTTATCAAATGGTTTTGATTATGTCCGGTACCACTTTTTTATTTTAATTAGATGCAGTTGTTTTATATAGCGGAAAGGTATGCAGCACCCAGCTTTTAAGTAGTGCACTGTATTTTTTTTTTTGGGGGGGGGTAAGTTTTCCATGACTTAAAAAAATAAGAGATAGAAATATCATGTCTGAGCACAGAGAGAATGAGTTTAAGTAACCTTGAAAATATTCTACCTGTACATGTATCACCTGTACTAAAGAATTTAGGAACACTTACTTGATCTCCTTTCAAGCCTTCGATCTGAAACAAACAAACAAAAAGATTGTCTATAAAAAAATGAAGGGAAAAAGAAGTCTGGCATTTTGGTAGCCAAGATATAGTCTTTAGGGTTATATAGCGATTATATCTGAGGTCCATATAGGTGGGTGGGGGGGATGAGTGGAGGGAAGACAGTGAAAGACATTTACAGCATACAAATGTAAACCAAGCATATTATTGAAACACTAGTGATTAATTGTCTCAACAACTGTGTGAAATTACATTTGGGAAACTATTTCTATCTGACTTGGCGCCAGCACTAATGACCACTGTGAGTAGCAAAGCTAAGAGTAAACTTACATACTATACATTGCTTCCAAACTGAATTGGAAGCAAGTAACTTATTTGCTATGACACAACTGTGAGTCAGCTACACTGTTTTATAAAACTACAGATTGGCCTGCATGGGGAATCTTCATAAGTGATGCAATTCAGCTTAAAAACTATGAAATCTGTTTCACTAACCTGACAAAAAAATGGTAATGACTATGAAAAATGAGACCATTTTGCTTTGAATTGTTATGTGAAATGGTCCTTTCAGCCTGTGGCATTTTATACATACTGAAATAACAATATCAGTAATGAGATCTTAATAGAATTTGTAGGACAACTTCAGAACCCTTTGCAAAATGAACACATGGTAACAGCAGTTAGAGCAGTTCAAAATGTTATCCAACATATATATTTTTTTAAAAGTGGCCTATGCCCCATGTATAATCAAATCATTATTACCATTAATGATATATTAGGCTGTTTGATATCCATATGCACAACATAATTGATTTGCCTGTCAATTTCTAACCTATTTCAGGCTTGTAAGCTTAATCATAATCTTGATTAATGATCCTGAATCACAAGGACCATGTGACAGGAATTAGCCTCCACTTCATTATTCCCACATTATTCCCACAAGCTCTCCTCAAAATTTCTTCCTCTTGATCCCCAACCTGCAAAGCATGACCAGTTGGACACATTCCAATTTCACACTTATTATTTTTTTTTAGCCTTAATCCATGGACATGAATATGGCTTCCCTTTATCAAAGACCGGAGATATTCACAAGAGTTACGAATCCCACATCAATTCCAGAGAATTATTATTTTTTTCACCATCCCACACTAAAGCTGCACATAAAATAAATCTTACTGCTGAGCCTGGTTTTCCAGGAGATCCAATTTCACCCTATATTTGAAAAGAAATCAGAGACAAATAATTACATGGATGATCTGAAAGAGTCTCCTACAGCCTCGTTAACTGATTTATGCCAATGAGTCTCAGCCTTTGCAACTATAGGATGTGAGGGCCTAAACTGTCAGAATTCCTCAACCAGCATGGCTGTGAGAGCTGAAGTCCTTATCTCTTAAAGTTGTTAATGCTGAGAAACACTGATTTATAAAAAAAATTGTCTGGGAAGAACTGAAAAAGGGGTGAGCACCACCCCCCAGCCTTCCTAGATCTCCCTAGATGCCAAAAACAGTGATTTGTCTCTACATACACCCCATAGACGTATCTTATCACTAGAGCACAAGAATCTCCATACATTTCCAGTGTGGAATAAACAACAACGACAACAACAACAAAATGTGTAACAAAAAGGGAAAAGCTACATCAATGACTTATCCCTGCAGATTGCAGTTACTGAAATATGCAAAAATTACGCTCATTAAAAATATGATTACTGTATTGCTGGCATAATGAAAATTATTGAAATAATATGGATTATGTGCCATCAAGCCAGTAAGAAACTCTTATGGACTAAATAGATTTTGTTCCTGATGATAAATGAAACTGAATGAATAAACTTGAATACAAGCAGGTTATAAATACCTATAGCCAGATACTTGCAGCATTTGTATAGAAGTTACTGTACAAAAATGAAGTAGAAAAGGTTTGGAGGGACTGCAAGCAAAGGAACTGTTTAAAGCAGCAACATCTATTTTCAAACCTGAAAATAGAAAATTTTCAGGCATTTGCCTGAAAAAGATGCAGTTTTTTAAAAGAGGTTATTTATTTATGGTAGCTGTATCTTCAATGCAATTTTTTCCCAAGCTTGCTGTCTCCTACACTCCAATTATTTTTAAAATAATTTTCAAAGCATGAAAACACATACATCATTCCTTTATATAATTCTCATTTTACCTTCTCTCCTTGTGGTCCTACAGGTCCAGGTTGACCTGGACTTCCTTTGGCACCCTGAAATAAAAATAACCAGATATCAAAAGGTGTTTAAAATAGTAATAAGCTTTAAAATAAAGACAAGGATCAGAAGAGATGACCATTGGGTTTTCTGAAAAGTCCCAGTAAAGTGAAGTTATATTACAACATAATGGAATATTTTCAGTTGGAAATAAATATTCCAATTCCAATAAATATTCCAATCAAAGCTGTGCTGTACTGTAAAATTGCCTCTAACATTGAAAAAGAATTGTTGTTTCTTATGAAAAAAAGATGTAAACCTGCCTGCTTTAAAGTTGAGTAATAATATGTGGGAGAAGTTTTTGGGTGGAACAAGTTTGTTTTAATAGCAGCTTTTAGATGAGAGAATTTTGTTCTTTTAATTTGTTTTTGGAACATACAGGCAAATAAATCAACTCACTTTTGAAACCCTATTGTACTGAGACTACTAATTCATCAAGCTTACACTAGTAAACATACCAGACTTTCCACCCATCTAACAATATAAGAACTGTGTTGATTAGACTAATGATTCAATTAATCCATCATCCTGTATTCTTTAGTGGCCAGCTGCTTCTTTCAGTAAACTCCCAAGCATGGAATATTAATGCCAGAACCATAAACCTATATGAATGCAAAGAAGTAGTTATGAATAAATAATCCTGATAAAATGTTGTCCATTAGATCATGAAGAGTCAGAAGCAAATAAGCAAGCTAATCTGTTCTGCATGAATACAGAGTACAGAATAACAGAGTTGGAAGGGACCTTGGAGGTCTTCTAGTCCAGCCCCCTGCTCAAGCAGGAAACTCTATACCATTCCAGAAAAATGGCTATATAGTCTCTTCTTGAAAACCTCCAGTGATGGAGCATCCACAACTTCTTCTTTTTTTTTTTAGAAAGAAATTTTATTGGTTTTTTAGTTTTTCAAACAAAATGCTCAAGACACACCATGGTGTTAGGGTAGTCAAACATCCAAAGACAAAACATATATACATAATTCAGTCAATACATCTAATATTCCCTCTCTTTTCCCCTTAAGTAGCCTAATTTATTTAAAATAGTCCAATTCTAGCTTAAATTTATTCAACCTATACCTGTTTTTAAAGCTTTAAAAATCTACACTATCATAATCAAATTAACTTTAAGCACAAAAATTATCAATTCGGGTATCCCTTCCAAATATATTCTAGTTTCTTAATTTTATCATAAATCTTATTTAATTCTTCCTCCACTAATATCCCTTAATTAAAATAACATATTAATATCCTATAGATATCTAGTCCATCAATTAATCAATCTCTTTAAACTGACGGAAAAAAATCAGACCTTAAATCATTTCAATCTATTAAACAAAATTCAAATTACATCCAGTTAATTGTCATAACTAATAAGATCCGTGTTATCAAACAATCAAATCACCTTATTAGATTAACTCAACATTACATAATAATTTTCTTACAAGTAACCCTATCATCCTAAAAAGAGAACACACTCTTAATCCAGTTAATATATATTCCATTAATCACCCCCATCCACAACTTCTAAAGGCAAGCCGTTCCACTGATTAACTGTTCTCACTAATAGGAAGTTTCTCCTCAAATCTAGGTTGCTTCTTTCCTTGATAATCTTCCATCCATTCCTTCTTGTCCTGCCCTCAGGTGCTTTGGAGAGTAGGTTGACCTTCTCTTCTCTGTGACAGCTCTTCAAATATTGGAAGACTGCTTTGACATCACCCCTACTCCTTCTCTTTGTAGAAAAAAGCACAAGGCTTATTTGGGCTGTTTGATTATTGGAACTTGGATCCAAATGATTAATTTGTCCCCACAGAGAACATAGCCAACGTGTTTGTCCTGCAGGATAGTCTCATGTAGAGTAGGCTGAAAAATGTTTTCAGAATCTCATTGGAAAGCATGGGGTATGATATACAGAGGGAAAAATATTCCTCCGGTCAGCAGTGGTCATCAACTAAAACAAACAGATGTGTTCTTTTCAACTGTGAGATGGAGGACCTGAAATGAATCAGGTTGTTCATGTAAACCATTTTGTAGAGGCCATAATGCTTTTCTGTCACCCCATCAGGCCACTTGAGGAGCCACCATTTAAAATGTAGAGCAGGGGTCTTCAAACTTGGCCCTTTTATGACTTGTGGACTTCAACTCCCAGAATTCCTCAGCCAGGCACGCTGGCTGAGGGATTCTGGGAGTTGAAGTCCACAAGTCATAAAAGGGCCAAGTTTGAAGACCCCTGATGTAGAGGATGTTTGGTAGAACTTGGTGTTAGGTTTATGCAAAGCCTTCATTGCAGAAGTTGATTACCAATCCTAAGTCTTTGTATTGCATATACACAACTAGTTCTAAAAAGGATTCTATTTTTTTAAATTTAAAAATTAACCACATACCTGTTTTCCATCCAAGCCAGGCTTCCCAGGAAAACCGTCAAGGCCATGTTCTCCCTGAGCAAACAAACATAAAAGCTCTGTTGGAGATCTCATTCCATGAGGTAATCTTGGAAAAGCTGCATTATCATGAACACATTTGCCTGGGATTAAATATGGAAGTAGATTTGAATGGCTAGCTTTTTTTAAAAAATCATTTCTTGTTTGATTTCCTGTCATGGATTCTAAACTCCAACCTGCACTGAATTGTGTACCTGGTTTTGACTGTTTTCTTCTCATTTGCCCAGCATGACAACCCAATTACCACCCCATCTTTGGACAATATCTCCAATCTATTCCCTATATAGTGTTTCCAAAATTAAACCCAGAAAATACCACTTTTGTTTGCTTCAGTGCTGAGATTGAGAATGTCTGAAAGGCAGTGAGTTAATTATTTGATAAATCTGATAAATTCAAATAATGAACTGATATCTTTATGCAGACCATGTTTGATCAATGACAAGGGTGAAGATTCCTGGTCACATTACATGTGTGTAGCCTGCATAGAATGTATTATATATAACATGAGTTATAAAATGATCTAACTCAAGTGGAGTTCCAGAGAAATGTATTGTCCTAAGTATAACATATTTGACATGGAATGTCTTTCACGAGCCAATTTATGTTCCAAACTTGTACTCATATTCATGGGATATTATCTGATAAATTATTTGCACCTTGTCACCACGGGGTCCTTTTTCACCTCTTTCCCCTTGCAAACCCTAAAAAAAGAAAGAAAAATTACAGGAAAGTACAGGAATCATATTGACACCAACACCTCTGAGAATAACTAGATGGGTTATGAACAGGCTAGGAATGTTCTCAGAGTGGCTTAATCAATGTTGAGTGCTGTTAAAGAAAGAAGTTATTTTAGACTCAATTGATTAAGTACCTTTCTTGACTAAAACTGACCAAGGAGGATATTTCTAGCTCAGGATTGAAATGAGTTTGAGCTTCGTTGTCTTCTTGCCGACATTTCAAAACCAAACTAGGTAACATCATCAGTGCTAGCAGTTTGGTAATGAAAAATCTGCAAAAACCCAGAAACCCCCCAAAAAACCAACCAAGCTCAGAAAGCGGCAAGGACCCCACATAGAATAAAACCATACAGTAATTTGTGCTAATTAGTCTTGGAGCATTGATCAACAAACTCAATATTTTGACTTTAAGCTATTTAAAAAAATTAAAAGTAACCTGTTTTGCAGCCAGCTAAAGGAAGCTAGTGAAAACTGCGTAACCTTCTCCAACAAAAGACATGATCTCATCTGATGAACAGGGACATTATTCAACAAGTGAAAGCTGACATTATAAAGAAAAAAAAGATGTACAGTATAATCCATGTGATGAGAAGCCATAGAATTAGAATCAATCTAGATGAGCTTTGTTGAGGTCAATATATGCACATTTGCTATGGATAAGTTCTACAAAATTGACCATCTCCTTGAACTTAATTGTGTATAGCAGCTCACCGGATGGATAAGTCTATGTGTATAAATTCCTTGGAGTCAAAATTACTGCAAAGAACAATCTAAATTATTCTTCAATATTCTGTGAAAACTAATATCAGGTAAATGGGATATAGTTACAACCTATAAAAGAAACGCTGAGACCAAAAACCCTAATTATTATGAAGATGTTTTACTCCTGAACAAACATTGTTTCATTTGGGAACTGAACAATTAAATTACAGCAAATTAAAGACTAAAAAAATGCATTTATTTCTCATTAAGCAACCAACACTGTTACACAATGTGTCTAGAATATGATGAATGAATGGGAAAGAGAGGGCATGTCTACAAGGAATACTTAC
>NW_015389853.1:32155-37326 GCF_001527695.2 Protobothrops mucrosquamatus
GATCATTCAATACATAATCAAAGATACTACATTTTCCAGTGAATCAGATTTTAGACAAACTGTTATGTAGGAATAGGAGTTAGGTGTCTCTTCTGATCAGGAACTTGGTGCATCTGAGCCCAAGATGGAAATCACAAACAGTAAATCTTTCCTGAAACTCCTGTGAATCTCATTCATGACATTATTTTTTTAAAAAAAAACAATAAATAACAATAATAGAGTTGGAAGGGACCTTTTGGGTCTTTTAGTCCAATCTCCTGCTCAGGCAGGAAACCCTTTACCATTTCAGACAAATGGTTGTCCAATCTCTTCTTAAAAACTTCCAGTGTTGGAGCATTCACAACTTCTGAAGCCAAGTTGTTCCACTGGTTAATTGTTCTAACTGTCAGGAAGTTTCTCCTTAGTTCTAGGTTGCTTCTCTCCTTGATTGGTTTCCATCCACTGTTTCTTGTCCTGCCTTCAGGCGCTTTGGAGAATAGCTTGACTCCCTCTTCTTTGGGGCAGCCCCTGAGATATTGGAACGCTGCTATCATGTCCCCCCTCGTCCTTCTCTTCATTAAACTAGACATACCCAATTCCAGCAACTGTTCTACATATGTTTTAGCCTCCAGTCCCCTGATCATCTTTGTTGCTCTTCTCTGTACTCTTTCTAGAATCACAACATCTTTTTAAAATCTTTTTAAAATAGATTCATATATGGTCACCTTTGGGCCAGATGGTCCAGGAAGGCCAGATGCTCCAGGAAGACCAGGTTCTCCCTAAAAAAAAGGCAAAATAATATTTATTGCAAAGACTTGCTGTGCACACCTTAGGAACCAGGGTATACTGAAAAACCATAAAGTAGTTGATCTATGAAACCAAAAGAGATGCTTATTTTGAGAGAAATTGAAAGTTTTTCACACAATTACTCCAAGTTTTCTGGAAGAGAGAACTTCACCAGTGTTGTCTATGGAGATTCTCAGTCATCAGGGTATGGTGGAGGAGTTGGACACTATTGGACAGGGTAAATGTTTACCTTAAAAAAATGTGTACTATTGCTGAAGAAGATTGCTTGAACCCTTGTAGACACAGAAGTGGATAATAATTCTTTTCAGATTCCGCCAGAGTTCCCGTGTTTCCACCCATCGAATTTCAGCTGGCATACTTTTGTTTGCAGAGAAATAAATAGCTGTGTTTTGCTGAACTGTTTTGCTCAACTGCTTCTGTGAACTCTCTAGTCACAGCGTAGCATTTTAATGGATGACAACTGAAATTCCTCCTCAGAGCTTCCCAGAACCAATAATCTATAAGAAGTCTCTTTGCTCCCTTGGCCCAACAATAGGCTTGTTCAGGTTAATAACCTGCTTTTATTTGTTTTCTTACATTGGGAACCACAATATTAATCCCCTAGACATGTTCCATTCAATAATGATTGACCCAAACACCTGGTTTACGTAAACAAGGAAAAGAGGATTTTAAAAAAAGAGAGAAGAAAAAAGCTTACAATTTCTCCTTTGGCTCCATCGTTCCCTGGGATGCCGGATGCACCAATGGAACCCTAAAAGAATACAGATTATGACGACAAAATTAATGGGAAATCATAGTGATATTTTAAAATAGCATTGGCTAAAGGCAGGAGGACCTGAATAATAAAGAAGTCAAATCTAGACACACTCAACTCTAGCCACATTAATTGTGATCTCCTAGCTGATATATCATCACTTCCAAAATACAGGGATTAAGCAGTGAATTAAATTATTTGATAAATGCTGCTGGAGTTATGTACCATAATGTCAATTTCCAAACTCAAAAGGGTCAGCAGATAGTTTTATAAATAACTAATTGCAATTTTTTTTTCTTAATGAAGAGATCATACAGTTTTTCAGAAATGGGGACAAAGTCCGCTTGAATGTATTTTGGAATTCTTCATGCTCTCTGAGCTTGGTTGTTTGCTTACAGACATTTCATTACTCAACTAAGTAGCTTGCCCTGCCAGTTTTGATGGTATAATAATAACAGAGTTGGAAGGGACCTTGGAGGTCTTCTAGTCCAACCCCCTGCTCAAGCAGAAGACCCTATACCATTTCAGACAAGTGGCTGTCCAGTCTCTTCTTAAAAGCCTCCAGTGATGGAGCACCCACAAACGTCTGACAGCAATCTGTTCCACTGGTTAATTGTCTTCACTGTCAGGAAGTTTCTCCTTAATTCCAGGTTGCTTCTCTCCTTGATCAGTTTCCATCCATTGTTCCTTGTCCCGCCTTCTGGTGGTTTGACCCCCCTCTTCCTTGTGGCACCCTCTCAGATATTGGAACACTGCAATATCATGTGGTGTAGATTCCTTCTTTCTCCTCTTTTCCAGACCTCCATCAAAATTGACAGGGTGTGTATGTGGGTGTGCGCGCACACACACACACAAGCATAAACAAGCAGTAAACCTCATACTGATTATGTTCAAACATCTGCAAACAACCAAGCTCAGGGAACATCAAGGACTCTACGGTTGAACCCTGAGCTAAAATATTCTCTTCCAGTAAATGTTCTTTGACATACATGGGTTGTAAATTGTAAAGAGTTTAGTTGTCATAATTCCTACAATCCCCTCCCTTTTTTTCTTAATAAAACTTACTAAAGAGATTCTATGAGAATAGGGCTTGAAGGATTTCTAGGTTCAGCAAATATCAAGACAGCCGATACGTATGATAAGCTGGTAAAAAGCCACATCCCTCTTATCTAAACCATGAGCAGTTCAAGATAAACAATTGCTCATGTCTCAGTACCCTTAAAAATGCCATCAAATGTGATCAATCTTCTCTTTTCCTTTCTCCACACATCCCCAGACTAAGTGAAATAAAATATTAAGAAGGCAGTTAAATTATAATCTCTCTGTCCCTCAGATGCTGTGCTGGACCAGTATATAACTCTGGCCAGGGCATATATTTAGCTTAGAAAACTGTGTGTAGATCAAGTAGCATCTTAAGGGTTAAAAGCTGTCCATTCTCGTAGGTAAAAAGGAATAATTCCCCATCTCAGCTAGGCATGGTTACAGATGCCAATCGATGCGTGCATGATGCTTGATTAAACAAAGGCTTTTACAACGCTGGCATGTAACCAAGACATACTGTAATAAATTTTGAAGCCCCTCCCACCGACTAGATAAGATATAGGACTGACTACCAACTAGACTACATTTCCCAGAGGCCATCTCTTAAGGAGACAGCGTTTAACCCTTTAAATGCTAAATGCTCTAACACAGTTCTTTTAAGGATACAGCTTTTAACCCTTAAGATGCTACTTGCCCTACATACAGTTTTCTAAGCTAAATATATGCTCTGGCCAGAATTACATACTGGTCCAGCACAGATGCTTAAAAGCCAAGTAAAATCTCTGTTCTGTAATGATAACAGCCAAGAAATATTTTAGCACTCAAGTAATCATTTTTTTTTTTTAGAACTGGTTCCATAGCACTTGATCTATCATTTCCTTCTTTCTCTTTTTTCTTTCAAGCTATCTTGAAGCGATATGTTTCAATGAACAGATGTTAAATCAGATCCAAGAAATTAATGAGGTGGGAAATGGAAGATTTTATATTTAAGCTTTAGAATAACCAAATTAAGGGCAATATGCTGACTTTTTAAGCTGCTTAGAGAGTGCTGCAAAGCAGTATGAAGCAGTACATAAATCTACGTGCTATTGCTATTGCTTATCCAGATCTCAAAATTTACTGAACGTGTCATTCTGATTCAAGCAGGTGACCACCAAGATTATGAGTTCCGTTTTCAGTTTCTGCTGAATTATATCATACTTGATGTTCATATTTTTGCATTTGATTGAATTGCAGAAAATGTCATATAAAATTGCAGCTGTTATACTCACTGCCTGTATTTATTTTTATGCCCCTGAAAAAAATATTTTATTTTACTATTTTATTTTATTGCTAGCTGTACCCAGCCACGCGTTGCTGTGGCTCAGTCTGGTAAAAGCGTGTGTTACTTTTACGTCCAACATTTGGCGCTGTTTTTTAAAAAAGCATGTTTTTATCTGTCACAGGTGTGACTTCTATATAATATAGGTATATAAAAACACACACATATTCTAATGCAACGTTGTGTCAAAATTTCAAAGCAATTGGTGAAGAACTTTCAGAGATTTAAGATTTTGAACAAACCAACATTTACATTTTTATTTATATAGATTTTATTTTACTATTTTATTTTATTTTAATTTAATTTAATAATTTAATTTATATACCGCCCTTCTCCCGTAGGACTCAGGGCGGTGCACAGCATATTAAAACAGACAAACAAAATACATCAAAGAACAAAAAAACCCCATAAAACCAAATTAAAAGCCAAATATTTATCTTTTTTTATTTTATTATTGTATAGATACGTACCCTTTCTCCTCTCTCACCCATTAGACCAGGTAAGCCTTGGGGTCCCTTTTCACCCTAAAAGAGCAGAATGGAAAATATTTGCATAAAATATAGCATTCTGCTAAAATAGGTAAGAGGAACAAAAGCACTACAATCCACAAGGAGTCCTGTTGATATTTTTGAAAAGGAACTTAATCACAGGGTTTGCTAACAAGGCAAATTTATCAATTTCTCGAGATTTCTATGCCCATTTTTGCTCAAATGTTTCCTGCAAGGGAAAATTTTCCACCTTATCAACGCATCCAGTAGATGTCAGTGCATTACCATGAATGGCCATTTGCTTTCCAGGGAAGGATGAAAAATCAGAATAAAATGTTGCAGGCCCTTCTAAGGCCAAGAAAAACCAAATAAACTTGCAAGCCCTCCCTGAAATTTCTGTGGTGGCTGAGAAATCAGCTGCTTAGACGGGCAATTACAGGATCTCAAAACAATTATATGCTCAGTATTCTGGGTCAGTGAATAAAACAGAAACCCTGTAATTGCTGTGTTCCAAAGGGAAAAGAAAAAACAAAGACACAACCAACACAACACAACAACAACTGTTGTTGTGTTGTAACGCTGCTGTAACGCTCTCTACATGGGGCTCCCCTTGAGGAGCACTCGGAGGCTTCAACTGGTCCAGAATGCGGCCGCGCGGGCGGTGTTGGGAGGGACTCGTCGCTCCCATGTAACACCGTTGCTGCGCGAGCTGCACTGGCTGCCGGTGGCTTTCCGGGTGCGCTTCAAGGTGTTGGTTATCACCTTCAAAGCGCTCCATGGC
>NW_015389853.1:37419-44555 GCF_001527695.2 Protobothrops mucrosquamatus
TTCTGAACCCTTTGAAAGACAGATCTTCTTCACAGTATGAAGTAGCACAGGGTGACGTTTTCTGCCTGTCACTTCTTTGAGTCAAAACGTAAGATGAAATAAGGGGGGGAGGGGGGAAAGGGGGAAAATGCAGCAATGAAGTACACAAGTTCTTTGTCTTCTTATGAAAGAGGGAGCAAAATCGATCAGAATCAGAGCTGAATGGTGCCGAATTTAGGAAACAACTAGGCCATGAGGACTTCAGACAGCATCTTTTTACTCCTGACATGACAGACAGACAGACAGACATCCTGACAGGGAAGGGAGAAGTTGGGATCTTCAAGACATTACATGAAGCATCATGACCCAAGCCCCATTCTTTTTTTCCCCTATATATGTCTCTGACACACATGCAGACAAGGTAGGCTTTGGACTGTGATGTTGCACTTTCCATCTAGCAGATTTTAATCTATGGATGGGCAGGTAGATGGGTAGAAGAGTAGATAGGTAGATAGTTGGGCAGGTAGATAGCAGATGGATGGATGGATGGATGGATGGATGGATGGATGGATGGATGGATGGAGAGACAGAGGGTCAATGCCTGTGGGAACAATGAGATCTTAAAGGTCATTCCAAAGGCCAAGAAGTTAAGGGCCTTCTGGATAACTTGTGAACACAATTCTATAGGGCAGGTACCATTACTGAAAAAGCCCTCATCCCAGATCCTGTCAGAGGACATCATTTATTAGAGGGGACCTAGAAAGCACCCAAGGTATCTGATTTGATGGGGCTGGCAGATATCCTATGGGAGTGGCGATCCACTAATTATATCTGGCCTCATGCCAAGTGGAAGTTTGAAGGTGCTAACCAGGATTTTGAATTTGCACTTGGAATGAAACTGGAAGACACACGAAATGAACACAAAGTAGACCATACACTCAAGATGCTCTTGAACTTATATTTCAATGATACCTTTTGTCCTTTTTCTCCTCGTCCAAATGTTCCCCCACCCTGAAAAGAGAAATTAATAAATCCAGGATCCACAGATGCAAGGATAAAGATATGCAAGGTCAGACATAACGCACAATGATAACAACTATATCAAGCTATGAAATAGCACATTGATTAATTGAACACATCCGATTAACAAACCATTGTATCTTCTGCTAGCATCAAGGTTGTAAAGCATGAATCAGATTGTGTGGAAGATTCTAACCAAGATGTCAAGGAAAAGTCTCTACTATTACGACCTTAACTAGAATCAAGAGGAACTTCCATCAAACAGGTGCTGTCCAAGTATGTTGGACTTCAGCTTCCATAATCCCTAGCTAATATAGATAATTGTAGGGGGATCCTTCTTTGATACAACTGGATAACAACCAAATTGACAGGGTGGTGTAGAACTTAACACTTGAAAACCTCACCTTTATTAGCTCTGTCATTTAATTTCTTTGAAACTGGGAAGGATCAAAACACTATTTTATATTTCAAAAAAATAAGAAGAGGTCTTTGAAAGATAGCTGAGGTAAATATTTTTATGAAAGGTTGTAAAACTTCTGGTAAATGAGATCTGAAAAATTCTAATTAGAATTTCTCCTGCATGAAAGGAGGTGGATTCAAGGACAATCTCTCTAATTTTGTGAAAGTCTGCTTCCATTTTTTTAAGCTAGTTCTTTAGATACTTTCAGAAATAATTCATTGACAAAAGTTTGGCTGTAGTGAGATGTTGAATCAGGGAAAACACACATATATGAACACATTGATTTATGACTCTTCCAACCAAGATTTCTCCATATGGATGGGCAAAGATTTAAATGAGGGGTGTCCAATCTTAACAACATTAAGACCAGTGGACTTCAATTGTCAGAATGGCTGGCTGTGGAATTCTGGGAGTTGAAGTCCACAAGTCTTAAAGTTGCCAAAGTTGGACATCCCTGATCTAAATAGAATTTATAACTATTTTTAGATGACTATGACTTTGGCTGTCTGAAGAGGACATTTCTACCATCTGTTTTTCCTATGATGAAAAGGTCAAGGATGTTACTGTGGGCAGAGTTCCTGAGACCACTGCAGACCTCCTCCATAGCTAATTATTTTAAAATATTCAACTGGGGTCTCCAATATCTGGATTTAGAATTTATTTAAGTTAGTCCGTCAGGACCTATTCTGATTTTTTTTAAACTGCATGAGTTTTCTCACAAGTATATGATTACATTAAGATCGAAAAAGGAATATTTAGGGTCTCATAAATTTTCTTACTGGTTCTCCTTTGTCTCCCCTTGGGCCAGCAGGTCCAATTGGTCCAATGTCTCCCTTGACAAAAATAAAGATACGTTAGCAAGAAGGAATTTCCCCCCACTGACCTTTATTATCATAGCCAGTTTTTTAAATAAAAACTTAATGGTGAAACATGCATCTCTTTATCTAACATGGAGAGGAAGGAAGGAAGGAAGGAAGGAAGGAAGGAAGGAAGGAAGGAAGGAAGGAAGGAAGGAAGGAAGGAAGGAAGGAAGGAAGGAAGGAAGGAAGGAAGGAAGAAGAGGAGGAGGAGGATAAAAGATTGCATAGATAGGATCTGCATCCAAGAATATTGCTTTTGTGCATATGTTCAAATGGTATCTATCATTTCCAGAGCTGTAGAGTTAGTCAGAAAATACGCATCCACAAATGTTATGAATAAATCAGAATAAATAAAACTACAATGTGTTATATCCTTGGTCTTATTATACTGTCTTTTTCTAGTGCCCTGTGGTCTAAATTCTAATAAAGTAAGACAGCAAAATAACTGTAAAGCATTTACAGATGCCATCTGCAAAGATGTTGATGGAAAATACTATCATCCAAGCATTAATCTGTGCAAACATAAATCATGGGTGAAAAAAACAAACGTTAAAAGAAGAAAACGAAAAAGCAGAAGCCTTTAATACCATGTCAGTGTCAAACAAACCACTCGACACATCGAACCAGTTGTGTAGGCAGGTCTGCTTTGAGTGTTAAGCAGGAATCTGCATTGTATCTGGCACTATTTTAGAAATGCTGTGGGACGCCATGAATGGAATGAGTTTTTAAGGTTGATTTCTTACACAGGCAAAATCCTGTTCAATCATTGCATTTCATTCTATGAAGTTGGCTGTGGTTTAGCATCTTTGGAATTATCTTGAATGCCAGCCGTGGTTAAGGTGATGGCTATTAAAAGATAAGAGTGTTGTGGTCATCAGACAATAGTTCCAGTGGTGGGATTCAAATATGTAAACAACCAGTTCTCTGCATGGATGCCACTTCCGGTAGTCCATTCTGGGCCTGGGCCACAAAAAATTAGCTACCGGTTCTGCCGAAGTGGTGCGAACCAGCTGAATCCCACCACTGGATAGTTCTTTCTTTTAGCAATTTCTCATTCTTTCTGTGAAAGCCTCCCTTATTAGTTAAAGTGCCACAATTAAAAAATATGGCCACTCTGTTTAAGGCTGCAAAAAACCATAGAGGGTATAATACTGAAAAGAAGAAGGAAATGTTTGCAGTTTATGTTTCATTTTTAAAATATGTTTTATCCTTTGGACAAGACTGACCTTTTGTCCTCTCAGTCCTTCAAATCCAGGAAGGCCTCTGTCCCCCTAAAAATGAAAAATATAGGCTGTTTAATAGCAAAATTCATCATTGCTTCTAACATGTTCTGAATCCTGACTTAGTGGCTCGGTGTGAGCAGTCTGCACATCTGCAATAACTGCTGAAAGCAGTTCCCAAAACAACTACATGGGATTGGGGGGAAAAACAACAACATAGTGGTTTTAACTGAGTCCACCACATTTTCTAGACTTACAAAGAGAGTATGGCTTAATAAGAAGTTGACAGAACATACAAAGATCCAGGTCTATAGAGCCTGCGTCTTGAGCACACTCTTGTACTGCAGTGAGTCTTGGACTCTTCACGTACGGCAGGAGAGAAAGCTGAACACTTTTCATATGTGCTGTCTCCAACGTATTCTCAGCATCACCTGGCATGACAAAGTCCCAAATAGCGCAGTCCTGGAATGTGCTGGGATCTCTAGCATGTATACACTATTGAAACAGCGACGTTTACGCTGGCTTGGGCATGTCGTGAGAATGGCTGATGGCCGGATTCCGAAAGATCTCCTGTATGGAGAACTAGTGCAGGGAAAGCGCCCCAGAGGGAGACCTGAGCTGCGATATGAGGATATCTGCAAGAGGGACCTAAAGGCCTTGGGAATGGACATTAACAGCTGGGAATCCTTGACCTCTGATTGTTCAGCCTGGAGGCTAAAGAAGCAGCATGGCCTTCTCCAATTCGAAGAGACACTTGGAGTAGGGGTTATATTAGGCCCACCCCCCAAAATCAAGCTAGGGCTTACTGTCAGGCTGGGTCTAACTTTCGGGGAAACACGGTATGTATCTTTCTTTTCTTGTAGAACAGAAGTCGACAATCTTTGGTGGCCATACATAAGTTCTGAGAAGGAGCAGATGTGGTGCCTCATAAGGCAAGGATATGGGGCTGTTAAAAATTATTTCCTGGGTTTAATTCCTGATAGCTCTACACATGTTTAAGGCTTACAGTAGAGTTTTGATTAGCTACCCAGCTCAAAAATGGCACAAGACTTTGCCTGCAGCTTTTAGAATCATGATCAAAGGACCCTCTCCCCAAAGTGAGTAGTGGGCCATATGCAATTCCAGGGTTACAGATTATCCATTCCTGCTACGATATGCTGGGCTTTAAGTAACCACAATCCAAGACATATCTCTTAGACCAATTCCCTTCCCTTGGCTCTTATTTATAACAGGGTGAATTCAGATACAAACCTTTTCACAGACCTCACCTGACACACCCACACCTGAAGCCCTTATAAACAGAAGAACGTTGACAATGATATCCCCTAAACTCCACTGAAGATGTTACCTAGCCTGGTAATGAAATGTTCAGGAACCAACCCACAAACTTGGAAAATGAACCTTCAGCCTCATCCTACACCCGAACTACAGATATTTGCCAGTATTGCAAATCTTTATCATCTATGTTTGTTTGTCTGTCTGTCTGTCTGTCTGTCTGTCTGTCTGTCTGTCTGTCTGTCTGTCTGTCTGTCTGTCTGTCTGTCTGTCTGTCTGTCTATCTATCTATCTATCTATCTATCTATCTATCTATGCAATGTATGGCTGTGAAAGTTGGACCATAAGAAAGGCTGAGCGCCAAAGAATTGAGGCCTTTGAACTATGGTGCTGGCGAAGACTCCTGTGAGTCCCCTGGACTGCAAGGCGTTCAAACTGGTCAGTCCTGGAGGAGATCAACCCCGACTGCTCTTTAGAAGGCCAGATCCTGAAGTTGAAACTCAAGTACTTTGGCCACCTAATGAGAAGGAAGGTCTCACTGGATAAGAGCCTGATGCTGGGAAAGATGGAGGGCAATAGAAGAAGGGGACGACAGAGAAGGAGGTAGATGGATGGAGTCACTGGAGCAGGAGGCGTGAGCTTAAATGGACTCCAGAAGATGGTAGAGGACAGGAAGGCCTGGAAGAACGTTATCCATGGGGTCGCGATGGGTCGGACACGACTTCGCAACTAAGAACAACAACAAATCTATCTATCTATCATCTATCTACCGATCTATCTTCTATCTGATGTGACCTCTCCATCACAAGACCTACTGACCACACAAAGCTGTTATACAGAGAAGAACACCAACACTGACATCCCCAGAACTCCATTGAAGAAGATTACCTAGCCTGGTAACAAAATGTTCAGAAACCAACCCAGATGAATAAACCTTTACCCTCATCCTACACCTGAGCTACAGATATTCACCACTATTGCAAACAAACCTTTTCTCCCGGAGTACAGGAACAATTGACTGTCTTGGTAGGTCCAATCTGCTCATTTGGAACAGTCGATGGAATTACCGGAGTGGGAACATCGGTAACAACTGTCACTTGACAATCCTGGTAAAAATCAGAAACAATAACAATACCGCATCAATAGGATTTAAATAGGACATGTTTTTCAAGAAAAAGGAAATAGTTCACTTTTATTAAACAATTTATAACTGGAGAATATTTGGCACTACAGATTGTCCTTGACTTATGACCGCAATGGTACCCAATATTTCTGTTGTTAAGTGAGACAATTGTTGTTTTGCCCCATTTTATGACTTTCCTTGTCCCGATTGTTAAGCAAAACACTACAGTTGTAGGTGCAGTAACACAGTTGTGAAGTGAATCTGGCTCCCCCATTGTCTTTGCTTGTCAGAAGGTTGCAAAAGAGGGATGACATGATTCCAGGACACTGCAATTGTCATAAATATGAATCAGTTGCCAAGAGTCCAAATTTTGATCACATGACCATGGGGATGCTGCCAATGTGAGAAAGGGTCATAAGTCAGTGCCGTTGTAGATAGATAAATAGATAGATAGATAGATAGATAGATAGATAGATAGATAGATAGATAGATAGATAGATAGGTAGGTAGGTAGGTAGGAAGGAAGGAAGGAAGGAAGGAAGGAAGGAAGGAAGGAAGGAAGGCAGGCAGACAGACAGACAGCTAGAATAGATGATAGATGGTATATAGATAGGTAGGTAGGTAGGTAGGTAGGTAGGTAGGTAGGTAGGTAGGTAGGTAGGTGGGTGGGTGGGTGGGTGGGTGGGTAGGTAGGAAGGCAGGCAGGCAGGCAGGCAGGCAGACAGACAGACAGGCATGCATGCAGGCAGGCAGGCAGGCAGGCAGGCAGGCAGACAGACAGACAGACAGAATAGATGATAGATGATAGATAGATAGATAGATAGATAGATAGATAGATAGATAGATAGATAGATAGATAGATAGATAGATAGATAGATAGATAACTCTTATTGTCATTTTTTATTATGGGCAAACTTGCACACATTAAAAATGAAATTTTGTTGCTTGCTCACAAAAGTGTACACATACATAACACACATTTAAACATGCTATATACAATATACCGTATTTATCGGCGTATAACACGCACAGGCGTATAACACGCACCTTCATTTTAAGAGGGAAATTTCAGGAAAAAAACTTAAATTTCAAATAAAGAACTTGAAGCAAAATAAGGGTAGCTCAGAACTTTTTTTTATTAATATTATTAACACTTATAAGGTAAATAATGTAAAAGGACAGTAAAAGCAACTGTTTTA
>NW_015389853.1:46543-50662 GCF_001527695.2 Protobothrops mucrosquamatus
GAGGGGGAACGCCAGAAGCCTCGCGCAAGTGGGGGAGGCCTGGCGACGCTGCGCCCTGCCGGGGGCCGGATTAAACCGGGCCGCGGGCCATTTATACGGTACTTGTTAATACCGTATACACCAGACATGTGTATACGGTACTTGTTATATCGGCGTATAACACGCACACATCATTTGCCCCCTATTTTCAGGGGGAAAAGGTGCGTGTTATACGCCAATAAATACGGTATATATAGACCTACACCCTTACATATAAATAACATATAAATATTAATACTGTATGGAACAAAACTGTGATTGAATCTGGATGTTCTGCTTCGGATACCACGAAGCCTCCTCCTCCCAGAAGGTGACAAGGAAAACAGGTCATGAAGGGGATATGTAGTGTCCCGGACAATCTTAAGGACCCTGCTCAAGCAACGCTTCTGTGCTATGTCCTGGATGGAAGGAAGTGAACTGCCAATGATCTTTTCTGCCATTCTCACCACTCTCTGCACCGCCTTCCTGTCTGAAGCAGGGATGCTTCCAAACCAGACTGTGATACTGTATGACAGGATGCTCTCGATGGTCCCTCTGTACAAAGTGGTCAGGATGGGGGAAGAAAGATGTGCTTTTCTCATGCGACGCAAAAAATGCAGGCCCTGCTGTGCCCGCTTCATCAGTGTCTCGCTGTTGTAACTTTGCATGGTTACTAAACAAAAGATTGTAAGTCAAGGACTATCTGTACTCCTATTGATTCCAACTGTGCAATATTGATGCAATACTATTGTCAAAGCTTCTTCAGTGGTGGGCTTTTCATGACCAGGATAGGTGTGCATTAAGCAGAATTTGTCAGTCATGCAAAACACCACTACTGAATCAGTGATAAGATTAGAAATGCTGCATTTTAAACCCAATCTTCTCTAGATAGCCATGTTTCATGAGTACAAAACAAAGGATGCTCTACCACTGTACTGATTCTGGAATAAAGAGTGTACGTCTTATGGTGATCCCGCAAAAATTGCTTTCCTCTAAAAATTTGTGGTTGAACTTTTCACCATGCCAAGGCCCCAGAAAAGGGAGGAGTAAGGAACAGGGAGAAGAAAAGGGGAAGGAGTAATAAAAAAACCCCAAACATCTGTTTTGTTTATTTTAACAGTATAAATAATGCCTCAAGGAAATTCTAGAGACAACTGAAAGGCTATTAAAGATGATTAATCCCAGTCTGATTGGGATATTTTGAATTTGTACCATGGCTACATGGCAATAAATATTTTGAGGATCTTGCAGACATTTTATCACCAGGCTAAGTAACAAAATAAATATACTTCACTATTAAAATCAACACAGGTAGGCCTCAACTTACAACCTTTTGTTTCACAACAGCTCAAAGATATGACAGCCCCAGAAAAAGTGACCTATGACCTGTACTTACATTTACAATGGTTGTAACACCCACATGGTCATGTGATAGCTATTTGAGTGTTTGGCAACCAGCTCACATTTACAACCGGTTGCAACATCCTGTAGTCATGATTTGTGACCCTTTTTTTGTGGGGTGGCTGGATGCACTTAAGAACTGCTGTAAAAATGGTTATAAAATCAGGTCTGACTTGACTTATAGCCACAGAGACTTATGATGGAAATTCCAAACCAAACCATAGTTGTAAATGGAGGACTAGTTATATTTTCCCTAGAATGGTGGCTGGTTTGTTCATGTATCTCAGTCAAATGTAACCCTTCCATCCAAAGCTATAACAAGGAACCATTGTCATAAGGGTATGTCCTTAAAGCACATTTGAAACTTACAGGTCCAGGAGAAATATCACAGCAGGTCTCAAACTCAGCGTGTCGTGAATCACAATAAATAACCATCCGCTGAAGGTCAAACTAAAAGAAAAAGGAAATGGTATCAGTTCACTTCCTGAGTTTGTAGCAGGATAATAGGCCCAGAAGAATATTTGCTGACATAATACAAATGCAAATTTGCTCTTGCAAGGAGAAAAAAATAGTGGAAGAATGTGTGAACGCTTACAGGTGGAGAAAGCTTGGAACAAGAAATAGAAGGCAAAAGATATGTGAGACATTTTAGAAAACTGGTTAATTGGATTGAGGGCATGAAACTGCAAATATTTCTGTCATGTAGAAGCCTAAGCCTCAAAGTCCTTCTCTGAGTAATTCTGGGTTTTAAAATCCATGTCAGGGTAGGAAAACGAGCAGTAAACATTTCACCATTCTCTCCATCTTCTGTGTCTTGCTTTTTAGAACTAGTGTCAGAATTCAGAAATTTCTGGCAAGATTTAAAAGCTCTGTTCCGTTTCATGAATGATTGAGCTGCTTATCAAAGTTTAAGGTCCAGAAATTGCATATGCTAAAGATGGTAGAAAAAAAAAAGAGGGTGTGATTCTAACAGAATAACAGAGTTGGAAGGGTCTAGTAATGAAAGTAATGAATCTCTAGTAATGAAAGTCAGGAGCACAATGAAAAAAGGAAGCAACATATATATACAGTAGAATAATGATAACAGGTACAGGAATCAACCTTACAATGTGAACTGAAGTGGTGAATAGCTTATAGTTGGAAGGGACCTTAGAAGTCATCCAACTTAACAGAATAACTAAATTGGAAAGTCTTCTAGTCCAACCCCCGCTCAAGCAGGAGACCCTATACCACTCCAGACAAGTGGCTGTCCAGTCTCTTCTTAAAAGCCTCCAGTGATGGAGCATCCAAAACATCTGAAGGCAAGCTATTCCTTTGGTTCATTGCTCTATCTGTCAGGAAGTTTCTCCTTAGTTCTAGATTGCTTCTCTCCTCAATTAGTTTCCATCCATGGTTTCTTGTCCTGCGTTGAGGTGCTTTGGAAAATAGATTGACCCCCTCTTCTTTGTGGCAGCCCCTCAAATATTGGAACACTGCTACCATGTCACCCTCTAGTATACTTTGTCTTCAGAGAACTACCAATAGTTTTGGTCTTAGTACAGTTTGTTAATAATATTTTAATCTGCATAGTTTTAATGTCTAATATTTTAATTATTTGTACTTGTTTTTTTTAACTTGCCAGCCACCCAAAGTCACCTTATAGGGGACATAGGCAGCATAAAAAAATAATATAATATATACATAACATAAAAATAGAAATGTGGCCACTGGCTAAATATTAAATCTATCATTATTCTATACTGCATTGAAGATATTTTAACACTCTAGACTTCTTGAAAAGTCTGTATTCATAATTTAAATAAATGAGAGACACAGTGGCCTAGTGATGAAGATGCTCCCCTCCCACTTGGAAGGTTGAGAGTTCGATCCTAAGTAGTGGCAGATGTTTCTCTCTCAGGGTACAAAGAGAAAATATCTGCTGCAAACTCCACATAGGTGTCAGGAAGGGCATCCAGTCAGTAAACGCTCAGCTCCACCCAGTTGTCCCAACCCCACACCAAATTAAAGGGACTATGGGGTCGTAAAAAAACAACAACCCATAGTTTAAATAAATATAGAGGATATTTTAGGGATATGATTGGTGGTAGAACTGATCCCCCCTTTTTTGGTAGTCTTTGTCCCTTGTACTTTTTTTTAATAAAGATTTTATTGGTTTTTTTTTTCCTAAACATATGTTAATTTTTCCAATCAACAAGTTGTCTGGAGTTTGCTATGCTAATACATGTTCAATTTGCTATGCTAATACATGTTCAATTCATTCTTTCCTCTAGCCAACAATAAAATAGGTCCCAAATTTGATAATAGTCTGTATCTTCTTTATCTTTCAACCTCATAGTTAATCTGTCTATCTCTGCACATTCCAATATTTTCCTGATTATTTCTTCTTCTGATGGCAATCCTTCATTCTTCCAGCATTGTGCAACAATTATTCTCACTGCTGTGGTGATGTGTAAGATTAAATATAATTTCTGCTTATTAGTCTTTTCAGGCATAATACCTAATAAAAAAAGTTCAGGTTTAAAATCCACTTGTTCACCCAATATTTTTTCTAACCACATATGTATCTTTCTCCAATAGACCTTTGTCTTACCAGGCTTTGTCCCTCGTACTTACATCAATTGGCACACTGTCATAAAGGCGTTTGCCGATCACTGTTTTCCCTTGGATGTCAATATTTTCTCTGTCTTCAATAGGTAATGT
>NW_015389853.1:53523-54970 GCF_001527695.2 Protobothrops mucrosquamatus
GCACCGGGCGCAACATCTGGGGGGGCGCGCTCGCACTCGCAGCTCTCTGCCCCTGCCTGTGCGAATCTGATCCGAGCCGCCGGGTCGCCGCCCACTGTGGAGGGAGGGGGGGCGCAGGGGGGGTGCAAATTCACAGGGGGGGCACAAATTACTTGCCTTGCCCCGGGTGCTGACAACCCACGCTACGCCACTGGATTGGGGTATTGTTTACTTCTTGATTGTTGGTCTGATCTTATTCTTGGTGTTAATCTAGCCTCATCTGGATGTTGATTGCTGGTGGGGGAGGTGTTTTTGGTCTTTTGGTACCCTTTTTGCCTTGTTGATTTTTTTTCTTTGTCACGACCAGAGTTGACGTTGATGGCAACACACATGTATTTCAGTGTTCCTTACTATTTTCAAAAGAACCAAAAATGCTCAGATCAATAGCAACAGTCATTTGGCCCATCCTGTCCCTTAGGACCATATCTAGGACTGTTGCCACTTTGTTTTTTCCTTGCATGATCTGCTGTTCTAGAGCCTAACCATTTTTGTTGATCTAGAAAGTTACCTCTTTGTTGTGAATAAATAGAAACTATATTTCTACTTCCATGGTCCTGAAAGATCATAGAAAAAGGAGGAATTCTTCAAAACCAACTGGGAGATGGGAGTTTCCATTCATTAAGTCCTTTGTTACTACTTTCATTTTCTGTTTCATTTTCTGCATGTTGTATATAGTATGTTTAGGTGTGTGTCATGTATGTGTTCCCTTTGAGAGCGGGCAACTAAATTTCATTTTGATGTGTATTGTGCCCACAGTAAAAAAATGACAATAAAGGTTATCTTATCTTTATTTTATCATCTTATCATCTTATCTTATATCTTATATCTTATATCTTATATCTTATATCTTATATCTTATATCTTATATCTTATATCTTATATCTTATATCTTATCTCTGTCTGGAAAAAAATGGGACCAATATCCTCTTTCAACTGGTGATTATCTAGATCAGGGGTGTTCAAACTTGGGCCTTTCATGACTTGTGGACTTCAACTCCCAGAATTCCCCAGCCAGCATGCCTGGCTGAGGAATTCTGGGAGTTCAAGTCCACAAGTCATAAAAGGACCAAGTTTGAACACCCCTGATCTAGATCTTGAAGAAATTTAAACAATTGCAATTCTGGACTCTATGTTTAAGTCTTATTGGTGTATTATAAATCTGATTATTTCAATTCTCCAGTGCCACCCTGAATCTAAAAGGCCCATATTAGGGAACTGAAATAATAAAAGAAAAGGTTCAAAGGAAGAGGGGGAACTTACTGTGTTCGCTGAACAATGGGGGAGGTTCCAAGCCGAACATAAGAGCTCTGGATTCCATTGTCTTTCATTCGGAATATCTCCCGCACACTAAATAATTCCATCAAGTCAAACCCTGCCAAAACAACAATAACAAAAGCAAACATGAAAG
>NW_015389853.1:56050-71111 GCF_001527695.2 Protobothrops mucrosquamatus
AGATTGATCCATTTGCGATGCAACATGTTGAAGAGGATCCAACCATTTTTGCATAACCCTGGCGATCACCCATATCATGATTAATTGGTTTGGGCTTAGCACCTTATGCAAACAGAGCACTTTGTTACCCAGTTTTAAGAGTTGGAGGCTATATAAACCCAGGCAGCATCTCTACACACACACACACACACACACACACGCACACAAAACACAAATGGCTTCAGTTCAGGAACTTCTATTAGAATTTTCAATCTCTTCAAAAAGTGATGTCATTTGGCACGGTAGAAGGTGTGCTGTGATCTTTTGCCAAGCCTGTAATTTTGGAGATATTACAGCTTGGAAATAATTACTTGGCTGGTACTTTCTTTATTTCCTGAAAGTTTTTTTCCTCCCTTTATTCTGTGCTATTTTTTTTTGTCAATCAAGAGAAGTAATAAGTAGTAAATACTCTTCTCCAGTGTCCATAGGCTTCACCCCATGAAAGACCCTGGAAAGAACTATAATGAGGTCATTTTTGATATATTACCTCTGTTGCAAACACTCTTGTAAACTGCAGCCACAATTTACTGCTGCTTGAGAGAACCTTACTGGCTCAAACATACAAAAGGTATGACTGAGCTATGGCAATTCTGTATTAATAGGGGAGAAAGCTATGTCTTATTTCCCATTTTGAAATGCATTTTGCTTTTTTTTTTTTAAATTTTTCATCGGACCCTCCTGGGAGAGTAAATTTCTGTTGGCTTTGACTTCTGTTCATTTTTATTTTATTTTTTAAAAATACATATTTACATATTGCCACGAAAGAAGAATTTATTGAAAATATTTATAGGGCCAGTTTTTTCCCCCCCTGGATCGCATCAAATGCATGTTTTGTCATTGATGGAGCACATAATGATGTATCGTTATGTCGACATGTAGCACCGTTTCTAAGAGCTTTGCTAGATGGGAAAATATAAATGCACGGAAATAGCACTGCTCTTTGCAACCTTGTAAAATTCTTTCCCCACCAAAAGAGACACAGATACAAAACGAAATAAACACACACACACACACACATATACACACACATGCCCATAAATATCCAATTGTCCCTAAACTCCCCTTGAAGTCCTTCAATGAAGAAACAAAAGTCCCTCTTTTTTTGGAGTCCCATTATTATTCCTTATGATTTTGAAGATGATGATGATAATGATGATGGTGGTGGTGGTGGTGATGATGTTATCAATTCAGTCGTGTCTGACTTTTGGCAATTCTATGGGCCGGGTCTCTCCACATCTTCTGATCTTGCACTACTTCTTTGAATTGTTCTATGCTCTGGTTGGTGTCAGCTTTAATAATAATAATAATAGTAAAGTTGGAAGGGACCTTGGAGGTCATCTAGTCCAACCCACTGCTCAGGCAGGAAACCCTATACCATTTTGGACAAATGGCTACCCAGTCTCTTCTTAAAAGCCTCCAGTGTTGGAGCATTCACCGCTTCTGGAGGCAGGTTGTTCCACTGGTTAATTGTTCTCACTGTCAGGAAGTTTCTCCTTAGTTCTAGGTTGCTTCTCTCCTTGATTAGTTTCCACCCGTTGCTTCTTGTCCTGCCTTCAGGGGCTTTGGAGAATAGCTTGACTCCCTCTTCTTTGGGGCAGCCCCTGAGATATTGGAACACTGCTATCATGTTCCCCCACGTCCTTCTCTTCATTAAACTAGACATACCCAATTCCAGCAACCGTTCCTTATATGTTTTAGCCTCCAGTCCCCTAATCATCTTTGTTGCTCTTCTCTGTACTCTTGCTAGAGTCTCAACATCTTTTTTTACAACGTGGTGACCAAAACAGCTTTCTTGTTTTCTTGCAGACATTTCATTACCCAAAGTAGGTACCAGATTGACAATCAAGAAGATTCCACCCAGAATCACAGCTTCTGGAGGCAGGTTGTTCCACTGATTAATTGTTCTGTCAGGAAATTTCTCCTTAGTTCTTGGTTGCTTCTCTCTTCGGTTAGTTTCCATCCATTGCTTCTTCTCCTGCCTTCAGGTGCTTTGGAAAATAGCTTGACTCCCTCTTCTTTGTGGCAGCCCCTGAGATATTGGAAGACTGCTATCATGTTCCCCCTCTTCTCTGTACTCTTTCTAGAGTCTCAACATCTTTTTTACATTGCGGTGACCAAAACTGGATGCAGTATTCCAAGTGTGGCCTTACCAAGGCATTGTAAAGTGGTATTAACACTTCACGTGATCTTGATTCTATCCCTCTGTTAATGCAGCCCAGCACTGTGTTGGCCTTTTTGGCAGCTGCAGCACACGGCTGGCTCATATTTAAGTGATTGTCCACTAGAACTCCGAGATCCCTCTCACAGTTACTACTATTGAGGAAGGTGCCACCTATACTATACTTGTGCATTTGGTTTTTCTTGCCTAAATGTAGAACCTTGCTTTTTTCACCATTGAATTTCATTTTGTTAGAAAGTGCCCTTTGATGGTGTCCAGCCACCCTATTCTTTGACGGCCTGGTTTCCTTTTACCGCTAACTCTTCCAAATATAAACTCCACCCCCCAAAAAAAGCTTTGTTGCAGTGCTACCTATTCCTGAAGCTGATGCTAAGCAGGTAAGTGGATCTAAACTATTCCCATCTAATATTCTGCTCCTTGACTGAAAAAGACAGCCTGGTGCTCTTAAATAATTCTATCTATTTCTATCCAATTTGGGTCACCATACTACAAAAAAAGATGTTGAGACTTTGGAAAAAGTGCAGAGAAGAGCAGCTAAGACGATCCAAGGCCTGGAGACTAAAACATATGAAGAAGGGCTGCAGGACTTGAATTTGGCTAGTCTAAAAAAAGAAGAAATAGGGGTGAAATGAGAGCAGTATTCCAGTATTTGAGGGGCTGCCACAAAGAAGAGGCTGTCAAACGATTCTCCAAAGCACCAGAGGGCAGGACAAGAAACAGTGGTTGGAAACTGGCCAAAGAGAGAAGCAACCTGGAATTAAGGAGAAACTTCCTAACAATGAAGACAATTAACCAGTGGAACAGCTTGCCTTCAGAAATTGTGGGCGCTCCATCACCGGAGGTTTTTAAGAAGAGACTGGACAGTCACTTGTCTGAGATGGTATAGGTTCTCCTGCTTAAGCAGGGGGCTGGACTAGAAGACCTTCAAGGTCCCTTCCAGCTTCTATTCTATTCTATTCTATTCTATTCTATTCTATTCTATTCTATTCTCAAAAGAAGATACTGTCCTGGCCAGTAATAAATGCCACTTTGGGGCTTAATACAGTCTCTCTATAAAACATATCTTTGCTTTCTGATGTGATGAGAAGAAGATGTCTTTAATATTGCATTACCTGGTATGTCATCCATTTCTCCATTGCTGTGTTTGAACCGGTCTCCTTCTACGTGAACATTTGGACACAGGACATCTGCACAGAGGGAATATAAAGAAAGAGATATTTAAACCAGAGTTATTGCTAAGATCTTCATTGATTTATTTTTTTCTTTTGTTTTTGTGTTATCACTTCTTGGCAAACTAGAACCAACATTTAGTCCTTTTTTATTCTTTTGATAAACTGTGGAAACTCTATGAGTCCTGGGCAGCCTTCTTACCCACAAAAACACTACAAAGAAAGTTGTATAAGCCAAAAAAAAAACAAATGCACACCTCACCGAGAAAGAAACTGGCATCACAAACAGAATTGACTGCCAAGATTGCAACCAGCACCACATAGGGTAAATAGGACCCCAGTTACAGTAAAGTAACAATGAACACATCACTGCAAAAGAACAAAACCAGAATATCTCATAGCTACTTATGCCTCAGATCACCCACACATTAGACTGGAGAAAGAATCAACCAAGCAAACTGCAGAAGAGTCAGGGATGTCTGGAAATCTGGCACTCCGGTACCCTAACATTGGATAAGATTTATGTCCTATCAGACACAAGATCCAAACCATTCACATCAGACTGACAAGGCAGACCAATCAGAACAGAATTTGCCCCAATCAACAGCACAGAATTCAAGCCCACATGGATTATAAATATAGCAAGGCAAGCTCATTTCTGGATCACTGTAGCGATGAAGCTACATTAGAATGCATAGGGAAATGTCTGCAGAATTTCTGATCTATGCTGATCTAGCCCATAGACCAGGGGTCTTCAAACCTGGCCCTTTTATGACTTGTGGACTTCAACTCCCAGAATTCCTAACCCAGGCATGGTGGCTGGGGAATTCTGGGAGTTGAAGTCCACAAGTCATGAAAGGCCCAAGTTTGAACACCCCTGATCTAGATAATTACCAGTTGAAAGAGGATATTGGTCCCATTTTTTTCCAGACAGAGATAAGATAAGGTAAGGTAAGATATAAGATATAAGATATAAGATATAAGATATAAGATATAAGATATAAGATATAAGATATAAGATATAAGATAACCTTTATTGTCATTTACGCTAGCTTAGGAATTCTGGGACTTGAAGTCCACAAGTCATAAAAGGGCCAAGTTTGAAGACCCCTGCCATAGATCCTCAAGGAAAGCTCGATCTACCTCTATTCCAAGACATGAATACACCAGCTGTGGTTTCCACTGGGATCAGACTACTTTTTATTCTCTCCCCCTTCTCTTCTTTGGAAAAGAAACTTTGCTCAACTGCAGTAGTTATCCAGATAATAAAATGTCTTTGCACACCAAGGGAGATTCATCAAGAAGCCATGACTGATTAAGGAAAAGAGTTGCATGGGACCGGCAGCTGATAAATCCCTTCTGTCACTAGAAAAGCTCTCACCGTGCAAGCAATATATCACCAAGTTACAACCAGTCACAGTGGATGGATGAATCTAGTCTGAGGATGCAAAACCAGATGCTCTTCCTCAACTGTTGAGAATCAACCAGTGCATTAACCATAGTGAAGAGAATTGTCCTCAAAGAGACTTATCATAATACTTGTTGGAAATTATATGATATTCAGCCGCTGTTCTTTGCACAATGAAGATTTTCTTTCTATGTTCATTTCTATAATACTTTAAAGTATTAGAAGAAATAATTGTCTCCATGTTTCTAGCCCAGGATGAAGAAGGTTAGATAATGATCAAATCTAAAAACAAAACAAAACACCTATTTGATTATGGAAGAAATTTATTCTGGCCTCCCATCCATCCTGCTGGTTGGCTGACATAAATATGGAATGATTGAAATTGTGTTTATTTGGTCAACTTGGAAAAGAAAATCCAAGTCTTTCTAACAAGCAAAGCGAGCTGCGTCTGAAATTTCCTGACAGAACAATTAACCAGTGGAACTGCTTGCCTTCAGAAGCTGTGGGTGATCCATCACTGGAGGCTTTTAAGAAAAGTCTGGACAATGAAATGGTATAGGGTCTCCTGCTTGAGCAAGGGGTTGGGCTAGAAGACCACCAAGGTCCCTTCCAACTGGGTTATTCTTTTATTCTCAAGAAAGCAAACCAACAACAACTGAAGATACTGTAGCTAGTTAAACTGTGCATATCAATATATAGCACTTGAACACACTATTTTCATCTATGACATGCATCATTGAACTCATTAATCTCATACTAATTCAGAGAAGAGCAACGAAGATGATCAAAGGCCTGGAGACCAAAACATACAAAGAACGGCTGCAGGATTTGGGTCTGGCTAGTCTAAAGAAAAGAAGAAATAGGGGAGACAGGATAGCAGTGTTCCAGTATCTGAGGGGCTGCCACAAGGCAGAGGGGGCCAGGTTGTTCACCAGAGCACCAGAGGGAAGGACCAGAAACAATGGTTGGAAACTGATCAAAGAGAGAAGCAACCTGGAATTAAGGAGAAACTTCCTAACAATGAAGACAATTAACCAGTGGAACAGCCTGCCTCCAGAAATTGTGGGTGCTTCATCACTGGAGATTTTTAAGAAGAGACTAGACAGTCACCTGTCTGAGATGGTATAGGTTCTCTTGCTTGAGCAGGGGGCTGGACTAGAAGACCTCCAAGGTCCCTTCCAGCTCTATTCTATTCTAAGGTTGCTTGTCCTCTGACATATACCATTGACCTTTGAGGGAAGGTCTTCATAATCTGTTGCCTGCTGACCTCTGCAATAATCCTGCCCTACCTTATGTAATCATGAAACCGGGCAATATTTTGTTTGCAAAATGAATCCACGTAGCCACAATGGCTGATTGAGAAGTAGAGGAAATTGCACACACACACACACACCCTAGCAAAAAGCAAAACTGATTTACCAAGATCAGGCACGTAATTTTGGACCTTACTTTAATAAATATGCATCGCCAAGGCATATGTTTGTTCAACCAATGCAAGATACTATATATCTAACAATTATGACCAGATTATGGTACACCACCGTTATGAAGAAATGAAACATTCAAAACCAAAGGAGGCTTATTCATGCAATAGGCTCATGTTTATAAATATGGGGTCTCTTCCCTCTGTTAGATGGTGAGCAGGTTGCTTCTTCATTCATCCCCAAATGTTTTCAAGGTTTCCAGATTTGTATAAAGCGGTTAAAAGCCACAGTTATTGACCTTCAGCTGAGAAGCAATCATTAAGTGGGGTGTATCAAAACAGAGAGTATATCTGTGTGATGACTCACGGTATAAGAAAAACAAACAAACAAACCCACAGCAATCAGCAAGGTATAGAAAAAAGTCCCAAAGCATCCCAAGCTGAATAGTCCATCTCAGTCCATCTCTGGGCAACTGTTTTCCTTTCCTTTGTTTTGTGATGGTTCTTTCACCAGAGATGGTACATAATTTTGATTTATTTATTGAAGTGTGGAACACATAATTGATTTCAGTGTGGTAATAAGAGGCAGATTCATTTCTTTATATCCAATGTTCTTTCTTGGGAAACACAAAAGACGGAAGAAATGAACACCTACTGTTGAAATTCTTTGCGTATGGATAGATGAAGAACTCTAGAGAGCTGGAGATAAGAAAAGCATTGGGAGGAGGAGGAGGAGGAGGAGGAGGAGGAGGAGGAGGAGGAGGAGGAGAAGGAGGAGGAGGATTGCAATTTACATACAATCTATAAGTTGTGCCTGGATCTGAAACTTTTTTTTATTGTTGGATCTGGAATAGCTAAAGATATTTTCATAATACATGTGGGGTTTCAAAACCTTTCACAATTGATGACTTCATATTGTATCCATTCCTGTTTTTTCCAAGTGGTTTTCCCAAATGTCTGGTAAAACACATCAACCACAATTGACTTTCTGTACCACATTCACTCATTAAGGGCTAAAGGTTTGTATTTATCCTCATATCCACAATGGAGAATCTAAATGGAAAGGATGAAAAAACTCCACCTATGGGATTTATAATGTAGATGAATTTCAAAACAAGGCTTTCTATGGATGGTATGTGTCTTCCTCTGTCTTGGGTCCTCTCTCTTTAGTTGGATATATTTAACATAAACACACATAGACACACACACACACACACACACACACACACACACACACACACAGAGAGAGAGAGAGAGAGAGAGAGGGAGGGATGAGAGAGATGGAGTGGAACAGGAGGAGAGGGAGAAGGAGAAGGAAACAGAGAGGGGGATGGGAGAGAGGGGGAAGAGAGAGGGAGGGGAGTGGGAAGAAGAGGAGGAGGGAGAGGGATAGATAGATAGATAGATAGATAGATAGATAGATAGATAGATAGATAGATAGATAGATAGATAGATAGATAGATATAGACAGACAGACAGACAGACAGACAGACAGACAGACAGATCATCTAACATCTTTCATTTCTAACTATATCACATTTTAATGGGGTTAAAACTGAAAACAACACCCTAAGACACAGAGGACATACATACTTCCTTGTAAAAAAAAAAACAACAGCACCTAAATACCTTTTAATTCCTGTCCATTTATCATGCACTCAAATTGCCAGTGCCAAGAAAAACAGCTCCCTCCCTCGCTAACAAGTTTTCAGTCAAAGCCTACAAGTTCCTTTGCCTTCCAGCTGGTCTTCAAAGAATTGAGCCCCAGAATTGATTTGAGGAAATGAAGGGGAACGAGACACAGGAAACTCAAATGGCGAGAGAGAACAAAGTGAAATCATGGCCCTGGAGACAAATGAGCCTTTAATAGAGCAGGCACTCAAGCTTGCAAGAAGGAGTCCAAGGCGTAGAATCTTTCATTAACCGGAACAATTGCCCATGTGTGTAGGTGGATTAATTAAGAGTGAACCATGTTGTTCTTTGAATCACACGTGAAACTTCCTATAGATTGGGGTTGGGAATAACTAGATTTTTTTTTTTTTGTGTTCCCTCTTGTTAATCAGATCATTTATAATCCATCTCTGGGTTGCATTATTATAGTTTTCATGCAGAAAGGTCTTTGATATCACAAGTTAGTAGGATCTCAGTCATAAGGCACAAGGAATATTATAGAGTCCCTGGATTCTGAAATTCTGAAGTGAGGAATTCAAGGAGTTAAAAGGCACACATCTGGAGGATGGACAATTTAGAGAAGGCAACTGTACATACACTAATTTTTTGACTCCCTAAAATACATTTTCTTCATTTAAACTTTTCCAGAGCATTTCTTTTTTTACAGTTCTTTGGCATTTCTACTCTGAAGAGTAGCCTCCATCGCTTAAATAGACTTCCAGCCTTATTGGTAATTCTGTTACAGACATGTAAATAAAATGTTACTTATTTTCAGGTGACCGGCAACAGGATGATCTAGATAAGTGATGGAGAACCTTTTAGAGACCGAGTGCCCAAAAACTGGCCCCGGCCCCACTCTACCCCCCTGCCCCACCCCCCACTCTGCCCCCCATCCCCCGTCCCACCTGCCCACAGGACCACTCACCTCCATGGCCCGCCACAGATTCCCCAAGCAGCCCAGCAGTACTATGGTGGCCACACCCTCTGCCCATGCCCTGCAGCATCAACTGTGTGGGATGGGGCGTGAGGGCAGAGTCTTGTCTACGCTGACTGGCTTCCATGTCCTTGGCTGCGCTGCTCCGTGTGGGCCACGCTCGAGGGCGACTCTCCTTCAGTGGGGGCTGCTGGAGAGGAGGGGTTGCAGGGGGAGGCAAGGCTGGGGCGACGGCGCACGTGCCCACAGAGAGGGCTCTGAGTGCCACCTCTGGCACCCGTGCCATAGGTTCGCCACCACTGATCTAGATTCTAGAGACTGAATCTCATAAAGAAAGGCCACATCCTAGAGAAACAAGCCAAATCAAAACCAAGGGGAAGTAGATCATAATTGAAGTTATTAAGGTTAGAAGTTGAATTATATTCCAAAGAAAATTGTCTGGACTAGGAGAGAGAGTCTTAACTTCCATACCCAGAGTGTCTATAGGCCACAAATTGCAACTGATCCAGCACAAAAATAATGTTTAGAATTTATTGGACTCCATTTGTATGGAGAAGGACTGTCAAAACCAGCATTTTTTTTAGGAATGTAATAAAGATAATGGTTCTTTAAAATGCATATTTTTACAATGTCCTACACTTATTAAGACTTGGGAGAAAGTAGCAGACTATATAAACATATAAGACTGCGCAATAACAGCTAAAATTATTGGAGGATATTATTGTCTTAAAATACATACCTGGAACAAGGAATTTAACAACCAAACAATCAATCAAAATAGAGCTGGAAGGGACCTTGGAGGTCTTCTAGTCCAACCCCCTGCTCAAGCAGGATACCCTATACTATTTCAGACAAGTGGCTATCTAATCTGTTCTTAAAAACCTCCAGTGATGGAGCACCCACAACTTCTGAAGGCAACCTGTTGCCATTGGTTGATTATTGCACTGGCCACCTATGAGTGGATTGCCTATCAGTTTGCCAGTGTTTTTTTTTTTTTCTAAAAGAAAAAAAGGTGCCGGAACTCTCACATGTCGTACAACTTGCCTTGCCTACCCTACAAGGTTCCATCCAAAAAAGGTGCCTGAAATGAATGAACATCCATTCATTTTTTCTAGTGTCTTCTCCTTCCCTTAAGTCAACCATTATTTTTTTTACCATTTGCATGCTTTCTGAAGCATTTGACACCCATATGTGGTACCAATAAAGGAGAATATTTGTGGCCACCGGTTGAAATGAGGGGACCTTGGTGCTCTCTGAGCTTTCTTGTTTTCTTGCAGACATTTCATTACCCAAAGTAGGTACCAGATTGACAATCAAGAAGATTCCACCCAGAATCACAGCTTCTGGAGGCAGGTTGTTCCACTGATTAATTGTTCTGTCAGGAAATTTCTCCTTAGTTCTTGGTTGCTTCTCTCTTCGGTTAGTTTCCATCCATTGCTTCTTCTCCTGCCTTCAGGTGCTTTGGAAAATAGCTTGACTCCCTCTTCTTTGTGGCAGCCCCTGAGATATTGGAAGACTGCTATCATGTTCCCCCTCGTCCTTCTCTTCATTAAACTAGACATACCCAATTCCAGCAACCTTTCCTTATATGTTTTAGCCTCCACTCCCCTCATCATCTTTGTTGCTCTTCTCTGTACTCTTGCTAGAGTCTCAACATCTTTTTTTACAACGTGGTGACCAAAACAGGATGCAGTATTCCAAGGGTGGCCTTACCAAGGCATTGTAAAGGCATTGTAAATCGTTGGATACAAGATGGGCAGCAAATAAATTTCCTAAATTAATAAACAATACCCCAATCAAGGAACTGCCAAACAAGCTACCAGTAAAGAGCCAATACAAGGAACTGCCAAGATCACACCCCATCAATACTGACAGGACAAGCCACTAGAATATAAAATGACAGCAAACCCCACTCTTTACTAGCACTGATGATGTTACCTAGTTGGGTAATGAAATCTCTGCAAGAAAACAACCAAGCTCAGAGAGCACCAAGGACTCCTCAGGATTTTTTTTTTTCTTGTCTGCCATCAAATGTGAATTTTTGATAAATGAAAATCAGGGGGATAAAAAATCTTAGACCCATTCATGAAAAACAAAACACGTTTACTCCCCTACTGTAAAAGAGTAAGAAAAACAGCAAGTTTCCACAACTCAGCAAAACAATTAAGCAAGCATTTTAGAAATGTTAACAATCGTGCAAAGGCCCTTATGCAGATCTAAAACCAGCTACTATTTTACCCTTGTTTTGTCTACAGCAAATTACAGGGAACGACAAAACAATTACAGTGACGACTTGTCTTCTTATAAAATTGGACCCTCTAACTTTCCTTTAACCACTTGTGTCTCGGTAAACCAAGTGCCAATTTGGAGAGCAAGTGAATCACCGGTCAGCTGAAAGATTTCGGCTCATGCTATTTCCAGAGGCAAAATTAGAGACGAGACAGGAGCGGCAGCTGTTCTGCTCATTTGGCCTCTGGCAAGAATTCAGACCTCAGACCAAACTGAGCAGTTAAAAAAAAAAAAAAAAAACTTGGAATGCGGAAATATTTCAAAGGAAGATCGGATCCAATTCTGCTGAGGGGTATATCCATGTCTATCTGTCTTACTGTCTATCTATTTTCCTCTACTTGTCATCTGTCATCTGTCTATTGATCAGTCCTTTTAATATATTGAAATGGAGACACCTAGCATCCACAGATCAATGGAAACCTGAAGTAACCACCAATCAACTAAAGTGAAAACATTCCTAATTTTGCAAGCACCGATGTTAGTTTTTCTTCTTGTGCCCTTTTTCAGTGTAATGTTCAGGAGTGTATTCTCACAGCTGTTGGCAATGATGGTGCTCTGTTGAAATTGGCCTCCTGAATAAAAGGGAATCTTGTGACTTCAGAGTAGTCCCCCCAAAAATTGTTCTGTTGCACCAGTTTGTGTTAATTCAGTGTTCCATTGTCAAGGATGCAACTTGGGCAGCTATGTGCCTGTGTGTTTCAACTTGCCTTAAGATAAAGGTGGAAGGAGATGTTATTTTCAAGTGGGTAGATGGCGAAATGAAACTTCTTTGATTCAGCTGCAGACCGTGAGAGCCTGAAGCTTTGTCAAGGATACCAGAACAGGTGAGGATTTGAAGCAGACAGTTCCCATAACAAAGTGGACTTGTCAATATTCAGCAGTTCTTTAGATGTTAACATTTATCTATAGGATTAGATAAGTGGCTACCCTGAAATCTTTTTTAAAAAAAAATTGTAAAATTTTAGCTGCCTTTAAAAGACTTGTCCACTGTCTTAGAAGTTTATTTCCATGTGTTTTGGTTATGAATCATCCACAAGAAAAGCTTTTAGATTAGATAGGATAGGATAGGATAGGATAGGATAGAAGCAACTTAGAACTAAGAAGAAGTGGTGAATGCTCCAACACTGGAAGTTTTTAAGAAGAGACTGGACAGCCATTTGTCCGAAATGGTATAGGGTTACCTGCCTGAGCAGGGGGTTGGACTCGATGACCTCCAAGGTCCCTTCCAACTTTATTATTATTATTATTATTATTATTATTATTATTATTATTATTATTATTATTATTATTATTATTATTATTATTATATAAGATAAGATTTATTGTTATTTTTTACTATGAGCACACTGGCCCACATTAAAAATGAAATTCTGTTGTCTGCTCTCAAAAGAAAATATATAACTACTCATATACATACATAACATACATGTACACAATATATATATACCTACACCACTACACCCTATATATATTAATCACTGTCTATTTTGAATGCATAGTGGAAAAAGGAAACTTGAGAGTTGACAAGGTTCACAAATGACTTTTATAGACCCATTTATCCTCTTATTCAAGGTGACATCAGTTCAAAGCAAAGGAAAAAAAAATAATGGTGAAAAGTTAATCTTGCTCAGTGAGGTTAAAATTCCCAGGCACCGACAATAATTAAAAGACCAGTTCATTTAACATTTGATCTGCAACTGGAGACTTTTAATGACCCACACAGGCAAAAGGATATTAGATTTAATTCTGGCATGTTTACCATCAAAAAGAAAATAAAAGAGGGTGATATTCTTAATTAGACAGGTGTTGTTTTACCCACTTTGTTGTTTTCGTCCTCTAGGATCAAATGGCCTTCTTACTCAACAGATTTTACCTCTGACAAACCTCAGTGAAATTTGACAAACAGAATAATCTACAGATTTTAGGATTGTTCCCTGATTATTAAGTTTTATCACAATAAAAGGATACCAAAAAAAAGTTGTACTCTTGTGTTTTCTGTCTGCTAATCAAATTCACTTTTTGTCTTTTGTCAAACAATTTTAAATAGTTTTCTAGTTACCCCTGAATAGTTGAACTTTTCTGGTTTTTTTAACACTTAATAAGTAAGAGATGTGGTTTTCTTTTTCTGATTTGTTTATTAAAGTTTATTATTAATCGTGTTTCTCTTTTTATTTCTATTTATAGTTTTTTCTTTCTTGGTTTTTTTCCTCCCAGTTAGTTTGCCATTTTATGTATTTGTTTGTATCTTGTTCTAAAATAAACAGATTAAAAAAAATACTGAATGGTAGGTCTCTCCAAAATGGCTGCCAGGTTTTAATTTTTAATTTAACAAGGAATTGAAAGGCATTACATGTGTAGAGAATAACAGCATTAATTACAATGAATTTAGTTTAAATTAAATGTAAATTTTATCCAATCTAAATTATTGCTTCTTCTGGCCAAAATGCTGTTTCCTGTTTACTCTTGGGAATTGAACTTTGGGGAAAAAAAATGTTCTTAGCGGTGAACTAATTCTAAAGATACTGACTTTAATTTTATTTAATTTTAAATTACATTTTAACTTTATTAACTTTATATATTAACTTTAATATAGTTTAATTAACAGTAACACTGAGGCTAAAAATAGAAACAAATGTTTATCTATCTATCTATCTCATCTCTATCTCTATCTCTATCTCTATCTATCTATCTATCTATCTATCTATCTATCTATCTATNAGAGAGAGAGAGAGAGAGAGAGAGAGAGAGAGAGAGAGAGAGAGAGAGAGAGAGAGAGAGAGATAAATACACAGATAAATAAAGAAATAATAAATAAAAAATAGATTCAAGTCTGGGGAAAAGAAATCTTGTATATTTCAAATATTGAAGTTATTACAGCAGAATCAATCACATTCCTGGAGCTGTTTTTAAATTTTTAAAAGGATTCCCTGTTTGACGAAGCCTTCCTGGATAGAGTCAATTAATTCCTCTGAAATAAATTAAATAAAAAAAAAAAACTGGTCAAAAAAGGTGGACTCAAGGGAGATGACCGAGAAAACTAAGAATAACAACAAGCAGGATTGAGGTGTGACTCGACAATTGTATATTCCATTTCTCTGAACAACTGGAGATCTACACAAATTGGCAGGAAAACATTTTAGAGGCACTATTTGTTCCTTACTTTTATAAGAATGAGAGAAAGGTTTTAGACAGGTGACGGGGGAAAAAAATAATACTTGGAAAAGTGGCCGTGCCAAATCTGCAAAAATGCAGGTCTCACCTGCTCCTAAATGTCATCACATACTCAGCCGTTAAGATACTTTGTGGGTAAAGAATGCACATTTTTCTCTCAGTTTTATTCCCAAGAGTTGGTAGCTGCAAGTGCCTAGCCTGGTCATGTGTTCCCACAAAAATTGCTACTCAGCTTCATTTAGATTAGAATTTCCTTTTTCCTTCGTTCCTTTTCCAAGGCCAGACGTTTGGCAACCACGTTTTTGGTGTCAAAGCCAAAGTTCCGTGAGACCCACCAACTTAGTCCACGTCAAGAAAGAAACCACCCTGGTTCTTGGACAAAGATTTACTACCATCAGATAAACTCTGGGCTACTATGTTTTGCAGCTGTGACACGATGGCGCTGTTTACTGGCTAATGGTGTACCGTATGTTCATGGGTACATTTAATATCAATACAGAAGAATATTTAAACTAGGCACCGGATAAACAATCTCTTGATTGTGGAGGAGGAGGAGGAGGAGGAGGAGGAGAAAGAAAGAAAACAGGACTCTGGGGTCTTTGGTGGTCTCTGACCTTGGTTGTTTTCTTGCAGATGTTTTATTTCTCAGACTAGGTAACATTATCAGTGCACTGTTGATGTTACCTACTTTGGGTAGTAATAATAATAATAATAATAATAATAATAATAATAATAATAATAATAATAATAATAATAATAATAATAATAATAATAATAA
>NW_015389853.1:74468-76743 GCF_001527695.2 Protobothrops mucrosquamatus
CCCACCACCATCAGAATACCAGAAAGGCACACTCAGACTCAGGTCAAAGTTCATGCCATAGGAACAACTCCAAACAAAAGCCCAAGAAGGTATAAAAACCCACTACATGTGGCTAGGGTTTTTTTTTCCAGAGCCATCTTTCTGTCTGACTCTCCTCTTCAATAAACTACAACCTTCTTTCTAAAGCAGCCTCCATGTTTGTTTATTCCCGGCTTGGACTGAACCCTGATGAAGATTTTTCCTTCAACAAGGTCTTCTTTCTATCTTCCTTGAATGCTGTTTTCCACCAAGGAAAAGAAAAACAACAACATACAAAATAAATGATGTTCTGCCTTATTTTTGCTTTCTCCAATATGTGCCCATAAGACATGAGGAGGAGCTCATGTATAGCAATGCAGGGGGATGGGAGCTACCAGCCTTGTAATGAGAGTAAACTGAGGCACTAGAACACAAAAATACTAAGGTAATATCTGAGGAGGATACAGATCTTTCTCTGTCTATTTTCCCCACAATAACAACCCCGTGAGATGGGTTAGGCTGAGAGAGAGAGAGTGACTGGCCAAAAGTCACTCAGCTGGCTTTCATACCTAAGGCAGGATTTGAACTCATGGTCTCCTGATGAAGATTTTTCTTTCAACAAGCTGGATTCCTCCTCCACTACTTTATGTTACAAAGAAAATCTCCAGCTTTGCCCGTCACTCTCTACGTAAATCCATGTCTTGCTTTCTAAACTGCTGGAGATTATTTCCACCTCCCCCAGTCTCTTTGACCACATCCTCTGGCTGCTTGGATACCCTGATTCACTAGAAATTACTGAATAAATAGAGAGGTAGAGTTACGAGTCTAGACTCACGTAAGGGGAGTCGGAATGCTGGAGGCTAAGAAATCAGTGTGAAAAAACAATGTGTGCATGTCGGCATGGCTTTTCCTTTTTTTTTTAATAATTAACTTTGCTTTCTTGCCAGATCATATTTGAACAGAAAAAAACAGGATCCCAAAGTGGTCTCAGAAGACTGAACTCCAATAAACAGGAGGATATTAAAACTAAAACTAGGAACAAAAATGAAAAACAGCATGCATATGAATTAATTGTCTTGTCCTCCAAAGCACCTGAAGGCAGGACAAGAAGCAACGGATGGAAACTAATCAAGGAGAGAAGCATCCTAGAACTAAGGAGAAATTTCCTGACTGTTGGAACAATTAACCAGTGGGACAACCTGCCTCCAGAAGTTGTGAGTGCTCCAACACTGGAGGTTTTAAGAAGAGATTGGACTGCTGTTTGTCTGAAATGGTATAGGGTCTCCTGCTTGAGCAGGAGGTTGGACTAGAAGACCTCCATGATCCCTTCCAATTCTGTTATTCTGTTCATATTTGGATAGTTGAGCTTGGGAAAAGCTATAATCCTCAAAGTGATATGTAGCTCAGCTAAATCTTAATGTTTCCCTCAAGTCATGGACCTTGATTATTCCACAAAAACACCCATGCAATTTTCAAGACAGCAATATGGAAATGGTTCTCTATTGCTTTTTTAAACAACAACAAAAAACAAACAAACCTCGGCTAGCCTAAAACTCTGAGACTTCTAAATCAAATACAGCTTTACTTGATGTATGATATTGTAGGGCAGGGGTCTTCAAACTTGGCCCTTTTATGACATGTGGACTTCAACTCCCAGAATTCCTCAGCCAGCATGCCTGGCTGAGGAATTCTGGGAGTTGAAGTCCACAAGTCATAAAAGGGTCAAGTTTGAAGATCCCTGTTGTAGGGTATGATATTATTACTAGGCATGCTGGCTGAGGAATTCTGGGAGTTGAAGTCCACAAGTCATAAAAGGGCCAGGTTTGAAGATCCCTATTGTAGGGTATGATATTATTACCCTATTGTAACATGAATCTGGCTTCCCCATTGATTACTCGTCAGAAAATCGCAAAAGGAGATTGCATCATAACCCCTGGACACTGCAACCTTCTTAAATATGAGCCAGCTGCCAAAAAATCCAAATTTTTATTATATGACCCTGAGGGATGCTGCAATGGCCAGAAGGGTGAAAAATTTATAAGTCACTTTTTTCAGTGCAATTGTAACTTGGAATAGTCACTGTATGAATGATTGTAGGTTGGTGGTTACCTGTATGGGAAACCTGGGCTGACAAAGGTGAAGGAAAAATAGTTTATTTTTGCAAACACTAAACATTATAACAAGGAGGGACAATTTTTGGCAGCTGGAATTCTTCCTTTTTCTCTCCCTCTCCTGTTGCTAATCCTGTTTTGAGCCC
>NW_015389853.1:78471-89233 GCF_001527695.2 Protobothrops mucrosquamatus
TAATGTCTGACCTACATTGCTGTATTGTTTAACAGTTGCTGTTACTGAAAGCCAGACTGGCTGTCTCCAAGCTGATAATGAGGTTTGGGGCGGGAAACTGTTACTTTAAACCTATTGGTTGCCACCTAGAGGCTAACTGTATAAATAGCTGTGCAGCAGCCTTTAGGGCTGCTTCTGTTCTGAGTTAATAAACTTGTTGATGTTTAAACACTCTGCCTCACTCAATGCCTAAAGAACCGAAGATATAACAGAGACCACAAAAAAGGTGGATCCAAAGGCCACTGCCACCTCTAATTTGTTGCAAGAATCTTTCCCTGGTATTTAAAAACTAGAGTCAATATCTGCTCCAGTGGTTAGCTGAACCTCCCCTGGTGAATAGCAGATTTGGTTGCTTCTGCGGTCCCAGGTCTTATGATGTTTGCATTTTATGAAAAGGATGAATCCCATTTTCCCAAAGTAACCTGCGTTTACCAAAATAACTTTGTGGGGTGGGGTTCCCCCCTCTAGCTGAAACTATAAAAAGGGAAGCTAATTTCTCTCGTGGCCACAAGCAATAAATCCCTTTGGTGTTCTAGCATTGGATGAGAATGCTGTATGTATACACCAGCTTCAGCAACATTAAACATAGACCCATTTGGGGAGGAAAAATAAAGTTAGGGTTTATTTTTAAATGATCTTATGACGCATTCTTATTTTTCTTGCTGTACAGGTCATCTTTAACTTAACGAGCACAACTGAGTCCAAAATTTCCATTGCTAAGCAAGACAGCTGTCAAGTAGGTTTTGCCCCATTTTATACGACCTGTCTTGCCACCGTTCGTGGCAGTTGTTAAATTGCTAATATGGATTGCAGTTTGTTAAATTGTTAACATGGCTTTTCCAGGGACTTTGCAAAAAGGGATCACATGACCCAGGGACACTGCAACCGTCATAAATACAGGCCAGTTGCCCAACACCCAAATTTTGACCATGTGATATTGGGGATGCTGCAACAATTTGAAGTGTAAAAAATGTTTATAAGTCACTTTTTTCAGCGACATTGTAACTTTGAACAGTCACTAAGCAACTCTGGACACAGGGCAGAAAACATCCTGCAGCCAAAAAGGCTCCACGCCCTTTTGCACTACTCAGTTGATCCTGAGGACACAGGTAAACCTTCAAGTGGCTTCAAGGACCCTCTAAAAGAATGCAAATGATCAGCTATCTGCAAGGAGTATAAATCCTTCCATTCCCCACCATCCAGTCAGAGCTGAAGAAGCTTCTTGGATGAGAAGCGAAACTTCTTCAAAGAAAAACCAGAAAGTCCAGTTGCCACCTGGAAAAGCACCTTTGGGAATACCTTCTAATATTACTTTTGAACTTCTCTTTTGCATTGCCATTGAGGTCATCTGTCAAGAATTACCTCTATCTTCAGTTTCTGGAAGAGCTGCTCAACCTAAACATCTGTGGGAAGAATCCAGAGAAAGAAATGTTTTGGGGAATATTAAAAAGGCAGAATATATTTCCCCAAAGGATCTTAAAGGCAGAAACCAGCTCCCCCCCCCCCCCGCAAGTCTCTCTGCCCCAAACAGAAACTAGGTCTGTAGAAATGCAGATGTGATAATCTTATCAGAAAGATTGAAGCCAGGAAGCTTCAATCAGAAAGGCAAAGATTTCTAGAATCAACAATCCCTCACACCAAATATCTAACAGTCATCAGCCACAGCCCCAGAGAAGCAAGATATGATCTTTGGGACATAATAGGATTAACCGACCACCATCAGAATACCCGAAAGGCACACTCAGACTCAGGTCAAAGTTCATGCCACAGGAACAACTCCAAACAAAAGCTCAAGAAGGTATAAAAACCCACCACTCCCTACTACATGTGGTCAGTTTTCCAGAGCCATCTTCCTGTCTGGCTCTCCTCTTCAATAAACTACAACCTTCTTTCTAAAGCAGTCTCCATTTTGATTATTCCTGGCTTGGACTGGACCCTGATGAAGATTTTTCTTTCAACACATCTCAGCTAGGCCAATGAGACTCTTGTACCATTGCTGATGGATTCAGCATAGACACTTGGCATATCCATAAGAAACTATTATATACCACGCACAATAGAGATGTTAGGTTTTCTCATTCCTATTAACCTCCAGGCAGAGAAATTTAAAAGGGAGCATGTTAACTTGATTTTCCAAAAGGGCCCTGGGAATTAGCCCCTTTAATGAGCAAATAACTTCTAGTTGAATGGGAACAGATCAAAGTATCTAGTGCCTACGACACCCAAACAGCTGGCAGCATTGCAGAAATACTTTTTCCAGATTCTCGTCTATTCCTTTGGAGTGAGCTAAAATGAGGAGGTTTTTCATAGCCTTCAAAGTGTTGGAAAGATGCAATATGGTCAGGAAAGGAAAAGCCATTCAGAGACACGGAAAGTAGACAAAGGTCTTCAGAGAAGCACCAGACTTGTGTGGGTTTTTGTTTCTCGGTATCTGAGAAATAACTAGATAAATCACTAGATAAATAGATACATGATAACCAGCCAGTTTCTGACAGCGCATGGATTCTGGAATTGTGGGTGGCTGCCCGGGAGAGGAAGAATGGAAGGAATATTAAAGGCAAGCATTGTTTTCAAAAGATCATTCATTTCCCCTCCACTAACCATAAAAACAACTGCTGAAGTGGGTGCAGATTTATTTGTTTGTTTTTTTCATTTTCTAAAAGAAGCTATTATATATTAACTCAAAAAGAATATTTTTGACATGATAGCAGTGTTCCAATATCTCAGGGGCTGCCCCAAAGAAGAGNAACTTCCTGACAGTTAGAACAATTAACCAGTGGAACAACCTGCCTCCAGAAGCGGTGAATGCTCCAACACTGGAAGTTTTTAAGAAGAGACTGGACAGCCATTTGTCTGAAATGGTATAGGGTTTCCTGCCTGAGCAGGGGGTTGGACTAGATGACCTCCAAGGTCCCTTCCAACTTTATCATTATTATTATTATTATTCTCCAAAGCGCCTGAAGGCAGGACAAGAAGCAACGGGTGGAAACTAACCAAGGAGAGAAGCAACCTAGAACTAAGGAGAAACTCCCTGACAGTTAGAACAATTAACCAGTGGAACAACCTGCCTCCAGAAGTTGTGGATGCTCCAACACTGGAAGTTTTAAAGAAGAGACTGGACAGCCATTTGTCTGAAATGGTATAGGGTTTCCTGCCTGAGCACGAGGTTGGACTAGATGACCTCCAAGGTCCCTTCCAACTTTATTATTATTATTATTATTATTATTATTATTATTATTATTATTATTATTATTATTATTATTATTATTATTATTATTATTATTATTATTATTATTATTATCCTCCGTTCTTGACCTGTGAGATGCTTTTTCTGCAACTGAGACAGCAATAAATGGAAAGTCCCTTGCAATAGAAAGGAATAGAAAGGCCCTGGGTTGTATGTCTTGATTTTCTATGTTCTCTGGTTGCATGTGAGTATAGTATAACTCAAGGAGCCTCCAATTATTCCCCAGTCACTCCACATGGGAAAACATCCTCTCTGTATTTGTTCTCATTTGTAACATTTCCCAGTTGTCCACACTCACAGCAACGAGTGGCATTAAAAGCCATATTTCAAAGCGCCAGGATAACATCGGAAGTATCTAAATCAGAAATATGGCAGCCACAGCAGCCACAACAGTAATCATACGTCATGGTGGAACTAAATAACACTGATAGTAAAAACCGCTGAACTGCAACCAATAGCAATATCAAAAGCTGAAGGTGATAAATTAACAGAGGCAAAGTAATCCACAGCAAGCTAAGCATTCGGATCAAAGTGTGTGTGTGTGTGGGGGGGAATCTCTCAGGATTGTGATGCATTAAAAAGCACATTTTTTAAAACTTGTACTTTTAAGTTTCAAACGTTTTTAATAGGCTGCCCAGACTTATCTTATTGTGGAGATATATATATATAAACACCACACAAATAAACCCCTATCCATATATACGTACACACACACATACACATACACACACACACACACAATGTTGGAAGGGACCTTGGAGATCATCTAGTCCAACCCCCTGCTCAGGCAGGAAACCCTATATCATTTCAGACAAATGGTTGTCCAGTCTCTTCTTAAAAACCTCCAGTGTTGGAGCATTCACCGCTTCTGGAGGCAGGTTGTTCCACTGGTTAATTGTTCTAACTGTCAGGAAGTTTCTCCTTAGTTCTAGGTTGCTTCTCTCCTTGATGAGTTTCCATCCGTTGCTTCTTGTCCGGCCTTCAGGCGCTTTGGAGAATAGCTTGACTCCCTCTTCTTTGGGGCAACCCCTGAGATATTGGAAGGCTGCTATCCTGGCCCCCTTCGTCCTTCTCTTCGTTAAACTAGATATCCCCAATTCCAGCAACCGTTCCTTATATGCTTTAGCCTCCAGTCCCCTAATCATCTTTGTTGCTCTTCTCTGCACTCTTTCTAGAGTCTCAACAACTTTTTTACATCATGGTGACCAAAACTGGATGCAGTATTCCAAGTGTGGCCTTACCAAGGCATTGTAAAGTGGTATTAACCCTTCACGTGTATACACACACACACACACACACATACACACACCGAGATGAGTCTGAGCATATATATGCACACACAAACACACACACACACATACCAGTAGTCCTTGACTTACAACAGTTCATTTAGTGACTTTTCAAAGTTACAACAACACAGAAAGAAGTGACTTATGACCATTTTTCACACTTAACCACCACTGTACCAGCTGCATGATCCCCTGATCAAAATTCAGACACTTGGTAACGGTCTCATATTTACGACGGTCGCAGTCTCCCAGGGTCACGTGACCCCCTTTTGCGCCTTTCTGACAAGCAGAGTCAATGGGAGAAGCCAGATTCTTTTAACCAACCCTGTTACCAACTTAACAACCGCAGTGATTCACTTAACAACCGTGGCAAGGAAGGTCATAAAATGGGGCAAAGATCACTTAACCAATGTTTCACTTAGCAACAGAAATTTGGGGCTCAACAGCGGTCACTGAGGTTTTCCCAGTTGCAATGTATGGCTGTGAAAGTTGGACCATAAGAAAGGCTGAGCGCAAAAGAATTGAGGCCTTTGAACTATGGTGCTGGAGAAGACTCCTGTGAGTCCCCTGGACTGCAAGGCGATCAAACCGGTCAGTCCTAGAGGAGATCAACCCTGACTGCTCTTTAGAAGGCCAGATCCTGAAGTTGAAGCTCAAGTACTTTGGCCAACTAATGAGAAGGAAGGACTCATTGGAGAAGAGCCTAATGCTGGGAAAGATTGAGGGCAAGAGAAGAAGGGGATGACAGAGAAGGAGGTGGCTGGATGGAGTCACTGAAGCAGCAGGCGTGAGCTTCAATGGACTCCAGAAGATGGTAGAGGACAGGAAGACCTGGAGGAATGTTGTCCATGGGGTCGTGATGGGTCGGACACAACTTTGCAACTAACAACAAATGTCACTGAAGGCAAAGGCAGTTCAGAGGGAGGACATAATTTCTTGAAATGAAGGGATTATTCCAAAGCAATGAACATAATATCATTAAGGATTTGTTTTAAAAAAGTTGCAAATCTTTTTGGGAGAAAAAGATAAACAGCTAAGTCTTGTGGTATTGCATCCGAGCTGCATTACAAGTATAGTTATCATTATATTTGACAGGATCATTGTGTGAGAAGACAGAAAAATAATTTTCCTTTCATCTGTAATGCCGGATTCCCCCTAGAAGGTTATGGTTTTCCTCCTTTCAACAGAGAGTGTGATGTACTATCACAGCAAAGTGTGACATCGATCGAATGAAAATGTCAACCAGGCTCAACATTGTGTAACATCGGGAGATTTTCACATAGCTTGAAAGTAGGAAGTTTTGCCTTTGGGTAGAAGTAAGCAGCAGTGGTGGGATTCAAATACACGAACCACCAGTTCTCTGTGTGGACGCCGCTTCCAGAAGTCCGTTCTTAGCCTGTGCCTCCGAGGCCCAGAACAGACTTCCAGAAGCAGCATCCATGCACTTCCAGTGGGCCGTTCTGTGCCTGAGAAGACTCCTCTGGGCCTCTGAGGCTCAGAATGGACTTCAGGAAGTGGCATCCACGCACTTCCTGGTCAGCCGTTCTGGGCCTGGGAGGCCTCCTCTGGGCCTCCAAGGCCCAGAACGGACTTCCGGAAGTGGCATCCATGTACTTCCGGAGGGCTGTTCTGGGCCTCGAGAAAAAGGGCTACAGCTTCAGTCGGTTCACCAAACTGAACAAAAATTAGCTACTGGTTCTGCCAAACTGGTGTGATCTGGCTGAATCCCACCACTGCTAAAGAGATCTAAGGAGAGTTCAAGATATGAACCCTGAATTTTAACTAACATAAATAACCACGCAGCTTTAAAACAAGCCATGTGCTGCCCTATGGAGAGTAATAAGGGTCATTAGCTAGCCGGACAATCCAACGTACTCACTATAAAGAATGCAAAGAGCATATAAAACAAAAACAGGTTCAAGACTTATCGGTTTTTAAAAATACCAGGCGAAGATGTTAACTTTGATTAAAGTGAAAACCCCCAGGATATCTGGATAACATGTTGTTCAAGTAATATTTGACGAATTGTCCACCTGCTGATCGCTCAATTAAACTGAACAGAACATTGATCAACAGCACAGAACGTGCCATCTAAGAGGATGAACATCTGCAAATACACACATACGCTCACACATATTTTTTTTTTAAATCCTTCCCTTATTGGCAGCCTGTCAAACCACAAATCATTAGTGCATTGAGGAAAACAGTTGTCCAAGTACAGTAGAACTGTTTAGTCTGTCAATCAACTGCTTAGCTGCAGAATATCCAGGATTAACCTGGAGATAGATGTCTCCTCCATTGGTCACCATTAATTAGGAGACTTCTGCAGAGTGTAGACTGATTCCCCAAAAGCAAGCTAGCTGCCACAGATTTCGTGCAGCTGCATGGTTGTTCATCCATGGTGTCAAGGTGGTTTGCAGGGTGGGGTCAAAACAATCAGGATGGTGGCTGCATTGCTGTAAACAAAGCCCTGCCTCTTTTTTAGGTGCTACATTGATTTTAACCAAAAAGTTAAGACACAGCACAGAGAAAAACTAAGCAGAACTAATCATATCATCGCAGCTACCATATTGACTTTGTAAGTATAGCTGATAGACGCCCCTAAATGAAGTAAAGGCTGTGTGTGTGTGTGTGTGTGTGTGTGTTATTGGCTCTTCTAAATGCAGCACTAAAGATCTCATCTTCAAAAAATGACAATAAAGGTTGTCTTGTCTTATCTCATCTCATCTCATCTCATCTCCTCTCCTCTCCTCTCCTCTCCTCTCCTCTCCTCTCCTCTTCTCTTCTCTTCTCTTCTCATCTCATCTCATCTCATCTCATCTCATCTTCAGATCTCCATTCCAAGCTTCTAATTTCATGCATACTTTACCCAGACGGAAACATCTGAGCAAACTCACTGCAGGATCCTACTTGTATTATTGTTCATTTGTTACTCTGTCATATTAGTGCTCATTCCTTTTTGAAGAAAAAAAATAAATAAAAATTACAATGTTCTCCATAAAATGATCAATGGATAATATTCAAAGTGAACACTCATGAAGATTATCCTTCGGCCAACTTTCTCTCAAGGCCTAAGTCTGGCCCATATTTTGTTCAGTGCCTTGCAGAGAAGATTTTCTCAAACGTTATCCTGATAAAATCTAAAAGGACAGGAAAGAAAGTTAAGTTGGGTTCTCCCAGTTCAGAATACCAAGAAGTATCCATAATGGCAAGGGGCACATTTCTCTCCAAACTTTGATGCAAAACAAATCTGTTTGTCCTAAAGGTGTTTTGCTTCCCATCCAAGAAGCTTCTTCAGTTCTAACTAAAGTCAGAACTGAAGAAGCTTCTTGGAGGAGAAGCAAAACATTTTCAAAGAGAAAAAGAAAAAAAGAAAACCCAGTGGCCTTTTGGAAAAAGCACTTTGGGGACAACCCTGACCTGGTTGATTGATCATCTCCATGGACAGCACTTCAGTTTGTTTCCCTGTCTGCATAAATAACCCAGGCATGAATCTTGCAATACACTTACTAATGGCTAGTTTAATTTTGCAGGTGAGGCCTTTGAGAACACAGTCCCCTTTCCCCGCACTGAGAGAGAGTTAAAATCCATAGGCTTACTCTTTATTAAACCAACCAATTCACCTTCCACAGTTTCTCAGTGGCTAGTCCCTGGTTTGTTTACTTACTCTCGCAAAGCCTTCTTCTCAGCTTCTCCCGTATCTTATCAATAGCGTTGTAATCAGAGACATGGAAGACGTGGGCCGATTTTGGCTCAGAAGCAATTTCATCCAATTCTTCTTTAAGGGCATCTCCGACGCCCACCGCAAAAATCCGGATGCCTGCTTTATGTGCTGCCGAGGCCGGACTCAAGACATAATCCTGGCTCCTGCCGTCCGTCAGGAGGATCGCTACTTTCTTGATGGCATCATCGTAGGGCCTCCCGCCGGCCTGTGCGGAAAAGCTGTAACTATTGATGTACCGCAGGGCATCTCCAGTGTTCGTGTTCCCCCCAAGGTATTTGATGCCCTTTGCAGCTTCTTTGATCTCTCGTTGAGTCCCATAACTCCCAAGGTCAAACTCAGTAGTTGGGTGATCACTGTACCGGACGACCCCAACACGGGTTTTGTCTGGTCCAATCTCAAACGTGTCCACCAGGTGAGCGATCCACTGGCGGACCTTCTCAAAGTCTTCTTTGCCCACGCTGGAGGAAGTGTCCAGCAGGAAGATCAGGTCATAGTGGACGTTCTTACAACCTGCAAGGGAAGCGGGAGACGCTCCTGAGGCAAGGGAGAGAAAGGCAGCCAGGAGAACAACAACATTCATAGACATTTCTGTCCAACATAGCAGAGTCCACCTGCGGAAAGGACTTAGCAAATCTCTGTTTCTCCAAAGCATGGAACATGTTTCACCTGGCAGATCCTCTCCCCTGCTAAATATTTTCTTACAGCTTCTGCCTTAATTTGCGGTTTCTGAACCTAGTTCCGAAGGCAGCTTTTTGCTGTGGTTTGCAAATTTTGTCTCCCCCCACCTTCTCTCTCCCTTGTGACGGCTGTCTTGGCTCAGCCCCCTTTTTTTGTCTACTCTGTTTGCATGTCTATGAGGCAACTTGAAAAAAAAAGGGAAAGAAACTCCCAACAGACTACACTCTGTTCTCCCGCCTTCCTTTCCCCTTTAACGCCACAAGCTGAAAATGCCTGGGCATATCAGATTGTCTGCCTTCAACCCAGTCTCGCTCTTTGTACCGTTCTACATATTCTCTCTTAACCAGTGCCATTATATTTTATTAATCATTAGTCTGGAGGACGGTTTTCTTTAACACCACCAGTGAAAAGGTTTCACAAAACAAGCTAGGAACAAAAGCTGACATGGTAGGTGATTCACTGAGAACAAAACATTCAGACTTGTTATTTTACCGAAGGAAGCATCTCTCTCCCTCTATGTGTATACTCGTATAAAGTAAGTAAATATGGGTTTACAGACTATATACTTAGAAGCGAGTATTTAAAGAAATAGATCATACATTTAGCTGGGTGCAAATTCCATTTCTACTGAATCCGAATCAGAATAGAGCTATAAGGGGACCTTGGAGGTCTTCTAGTCCAGCCCCCTGCTCAAGCAGGAGACCTTATAACATTTCGGACAAGAGCTGTCCAGTCTCTTCTTTAAAAACTCCAGTGATGAAGTACCACAATGTCTGAAGGCAAGCTGTTCCACTGGTTAGTTGTCCTCACTGCCAGGAAGTTTCTCCTTAATTCCAGGTTGCTTCTCTCCTTGATTAGTTGCCATCCATTGTTTCTTGTCTTGTCTTCTGGTGCTTTGTAAAATAAGTTGACCCCCCCCACTCTTCTTTGTGGCAGCTCCTCAGATACTGGAATGCTGCTATCATGTCCCCCCCCCCCCAGTCCTTCTTTTCTCTAAACTGTCCATTCCCAAATCTTTCAACCGTTCTTCATATGTTTTAGTCTCCAGGCCTTTAATCATCTTAGTTGCTCTTCTATGCACTTTTTCCCAAAGTCTCAACATCTTTTTTCGTAATGTGGTGACCAAATTGGATGCAGTATTCTAGGTGTGGCCTTACTAAGGCTTTATAAAGCGGTAATAATACTTCATGTAATTTTGATTCTACGCCTCTGTTTATACAATCAAAAATTGTACTGGAATTGAGAATCTGTCTTCCATAGCTTTTGTTTATCCCACACCAGGGGTCTCCTGTTGGCCAATGGGCCACCCCCCCCCCCACTCTCACTAGCACTGCCATGCAGGTGCTAGCAGCCCGTTTGCGCATGTGTGTGGGCGCTAATGGCCTGTTTGTGCATGTGTGTGGGTGCTAGTGCTGCCGCCGCACATGTACCCATTTGTGCATGCATGCACACAGGCGCATACACACATATTTCCCTGCTCCTCCCTTTCCCTCCAGGCTGCCAATCTGGGAAGGATGGGGAGCTCCGTTCTACACAATCAAGCAAAGTCAAAATGCTTTGAGCCCCATATATTAGATCCAATAATGATCCAGAACGCAGGTGTTCTCTGTCATAGTGTCTACCTTCTGGATCAGTGTCTCCCCATATAGTTGTATGGCCCTTATCCTGATCCTATTTAAGCAAAGCTTTAAAACATGGTTCTTCTAGGCCAGGGGTAGGCAATCTTGGCTCTTTTATGACTCGTGGACTTCAACTCCCAGAATTCCTGAGCCAGCATGGCTCAGC
>NW_015389853.1:93400-95492 GCF_001527695.2 Protobothrops mucrosquamatus
ACAAATTATGATACAGTACTGCAATTCAGTTCAGCAAATCCTGATGTTAAATGTTTGGGAAAATACCAATGCGATCTATTTAAAATGATTTAACAAGCTTGATACTCATCACTTTTTTTGAGAGAGAGATATTTCATGTAACTTAAACAAATCAGGATCCAAGTAGCATTTTGGGTGATTAACCATAAGTTGCAGCATCAGATGTACAGAGCACTTAAAGTGATAGAGGATTTAGCCATTCCACTGTCTCTTGGGTAACCATCTTACTGTCATTAATAATAAAATCAGATTTCTTACAATTCCCAAATTAGTACTTGAATTAATTTGGTAAAGAGACCTCAGCCAATAGTAATTAAATATTAACACAGCTAGACAATACACATACACAAACACATACTTTGGGCAAACTTTCAATCTGATAGCCAGATTGGGAATTTGGAAATCATTTTTTTTTTTAATTCGTCAAGCAAAAAAAAATTACAAATTTGAATGAACAAAATAATAATAAAAAAACCTAAAACGTGACAGGGACAATAGAGACACATTAGTGCACTCATGCACACCCCCTTAGGAACCTCTTCAATATGGGATGAGGTCCACAGAAATTAAGTTGGAATTAGGACTGTAAAAATTACTAGCTGAGAGAACTGAATCGGGTAAGGTATCTCAGACTTCTATAACTGTGTTACAAAAATCAAAATATTTATAATCAAGTTTAAAGTGGTTTACGTTAAGTTTAAGGCGGTTATTCGTACGTATTACATTACAATTAAAATTTAAAAAAAATCATTTTCAGGTAAGACGTTACTGTGTACAATTTTGTGTACGCTACCTAAATCTGACCACAGGTGTTGCGGTTTTGAACTATCCAAACCAAGAAAACCCAATAACATAAAGTATTCTATTATCATCTTGTTGGAGGCACTGATAAAAGCACTTTTGGCAAGGACACAGAATAAAAATAATAATAAAAATGGCACTTGTAAATTTAACCATTTAACACTTCAGAGGAAAACCTGGATGAAAAGGTAATGAGTTTAGGGTGTACTTCTAAACACAACTTTGGATTGCTCTAAATCTGGATTTGCAGGCCTGAAAGGGAAGAGGGTGGAGAGGATGAAGGAACAAAAGATGCTTCAAGATGTCACCTTTTGATACTTGCCTGCAGTGTCAAGTTGCAAGTGCAAAAAGGTGGAAATGCATGATGAATTCTGATGGTTAGAGCTGGTTGGATTATTTATTTAGCATATGACAAAAATGTTAAGAGGCACATCGCAATTAGCAATAGCCATAGCACTTAGACTTATATACTTCCTCATAGTGCTTTAACAGCACTGTCTGGGTGTTTTAAAATATCAGCATATTACCCCCAACAATCTTGGTCCTCATTTTACTGACCTGGGAAGGATGGATTGACAGAATAACAGAAGTTGGAAGAGACCTTAGAGATCTTTTAGTCCAACCCCCTGCTCAAGCAACAGACCCAATAACATTTCAGACACTTTACAATGCCTTGGTAAGGCCACACTTGGAATCCTGCATCCAGTTTTGGTCACCACGATGTAAAAAAGAGGTTGAGACTCTAGAAAGAGTACAGAGAAGAGCAATAAAGATGATTAGGGGACTGGTGGCTAAAACATATGAAGAATGGTTGCTGGAATTGGGTATGTCTAGTTTAATGAAGAGAAGGACGAGGGGAGACATGATAGCAGTGCTCCAATATCTCAGGAGCTGCCACAAAGAAGAGGGAGTCAAGCTATTCTCCAAAGTGCCTGAAGGCAGGACAAGAAGCGATGGGTGGAAACTAAGCAAGGAGAGAAGCAACCTAGAACTAAGGAGAAACTTCCTGACAGTGAGAACAATTAACCAGTGGAACAACCTGCCTCCAGAAGCTGTGGGATTGCAAAATCCCGGGGTCCTGCGCCTGCAGGATGAACTTATTCCTCTCCAGAGGAATGGACTGGTGATGTACGTTGGCCTAAGCCAACGGGCCTCGCTTTAGATCAGGAAACACACGGGCAACATGCTTCTTCAGGTGAGATGGCAGGCAAAGACCCTCAAGCCTCTCCGTGCCTCCCTTTTATTCGTACAT
>NW_015389854.1:0-10578 GCF_001527695.2 Protobothrops mucrosquamatus
ATGCAAATGACATAAACACAAGGAAATCAAATTCTGGGATTGTAATATTGTTTGGAGGGACTCTGATTGGATGGAAGTCCAGAAAACAAACAACTGTTGCTATTTCAACAGCGGAAGCAGAGTTTATTGCTTTATCTGAATTGTGTTCTGAAGTAACATGGTATGTACAGTTGTTGCAAGATTTAAATATTAATGTAAAGGAATCTGTAAAGGTATTTGAAGACAATGCTGCCTGTATAAAAATGGCAACTGGTGACAGGGTGAAGAACAGAAGTAAACATGTAGACATTAAGTATTGTAATGTCAGGGAAGCTGTAAAAGGAAAATTGATTAGTTTACATCATTGTTCTTCTGAGGATAATTTGGCAGACATAATAACTAAACCATTGGGTGCTATTCACTATGGAAAATGTATTAAGTCTATAGGTCTGATGTCTCTTCCTGTCATGAAGGGAGGAGTGTTGGAATATTCATGAGCAGGAAGAGTCATGTGGTAAATCAGCCAGCCAATGTGAGTAAAGTGCTACTGAGTCTGTGCAAAAGGTTATTGAGTTAGAAGCTGGGTTTCAGTTTCAGGTTTCAGGTCTGTCTCTGCTGTAAGAAGTCTTCATTTATGCTATGTTACTATGAAGAAGAATATATGGTATTGTAAATATTTTTATATGAATATAAAGAGTTTATTTGAATCAGCTAAATGCAGTCAACTGTGAGAGCTTCTGATTTATTTTTACCAACAGAGAAATTAAAATTCTCTAACAAGTTCCCATCTTCAAAAAAGGAAAAAAAATGGATCCAGGAAATTACAGACCTATCAGCCTGATCTCAATACCTGGGAAGATTCGGGAAAAGATAATCAAACAATGAATCAGCGAACACCTAGATGGGGAGAAACAGACTCAGAAACAGACTCAGACTCAACCCTTCCAAGACTGAGTGGCTGTGGTTGCCGGCTCCCAGGCATAGTCAGCTGACTCCGTCGCTGACTATAGGGGGCAAAATTTTGGCTCCCTCAGAGAGGGTGCGCAATCTGGGTGTCCTCCTGGATCCACGGCTGACACTAGAAGATCAATTGACGGCCGTGGCCAGGGGGGGCATTTTACCGGGTACGCCTGGTTCGCCAGTTGCGGCCTTTTCTGGACCGGGATGCCTTGCGCACAGTTACCCACGCTCTTGTCACCTCCCGCCTGGACTACTGCAACGCTCTCTACATGGGGCTCCCCTTGAGGAGCACTCGGAGGCTCCAGTTAGTCCAGAATGCAGCCGCGTGAGCGGTGATGGGAGCTACTCGTCGCTCCCATGTAACGGCGCTGCTGCGCGAACTGCACTGGCTACCAGTGGCCTTTCGAGTGCGCTTCAAGGTGCTGATTATCATCTTTAAAGCGCACCATGGCATCGGACCTGGTTATCTCCAAGACCGCCTTCTGCCACAGATTGCCTCTCATCGGCCGGTACGCTCCCACAGAGAGGGTCTCCTCAGGGTGCCGTTAGCCAGACAGTGCCGGCTGGCGACCCCCAGGGGGAGGGCCTTCTCTGTTGGAGCCCCCTCCCTATGGAACGAACTACCCCCAGAGATCCGGGTCATCCCGGATCTCCCCTCCTTCCGCCGCGCCNGTCAGCGATGGGGTCAGCTGACTATGCCGAGGCGCCGGCAGCCACAGCCACTCAGTCTTGGAAGGGTTGAGCCTGAGTCTGTTCCTCCCCATCCAGACCCGTACGGCCTCCAGGCAACGGGTCATCACGTCAAGGGCATCGTTGGGGTGGCCTGGGGTGGAAATGTACAGCTGCGTATCATCAGCGTACTGATGGAAATTTACATAAAAAGAACCCATGAAAAATTGAAATGGAGAAGAAAAACATTCAAATATTATCGATAGAAACAAATGTACATTTACTTATATTATGTACAGACATGAGCATTATGGTATTGGAAGAATTACAATAGTTCCTTGTATTTGATAGAAGATATTAATTATGTCCACTTTGATTATGTGCAGGAATCAAAGAAAGTCAGGTGTAAATATTTCTAAATGGAAAATGGTTGAATGAATGGAATTCTTATATCTCCTTTTCATTTCATCTCAAACAGTCTTGTTAAAGAGAATTCCATCAAAACAATTCAATCCAATAGCCACTGCATGCCTGCAGGGAGATGTGATACCAGTAAACCAAAAAGAGCCCAAAAGCAATCTGTTCATTGCAACAGATTTCCATGTCCTGCACTACCCTATCAAATTTCAACCACCCTGAGACAAAAAGGGATCTGGGTGCAGCCTCCTAAAAGCATGTAACAAGCCACAGATGACAACAGTCACTCCTTTTTTCCCCTGGGGCCTCACATGTGGCAAAACCACAAGCCAGGGTGGTACATTTTCAATCAAGAAGGGGTTTGTTCCTCTCTGGGCACAACCAGGCTTCCCTGAGACATGGCCAAAAGTATCATGGGTGAGATCAGCCTTGTTACACATCACCCTGGCATTCAAAAGCAACAACAGGAATTCAGAGCCACAGAAGATCTTGTAGTTAATCACTGAGATTAGAAGCTGAGATCTATAAAATGGGAATAGATTCAAAAGCTTCAAAAAGAATGGTCCATCCTCTGCACATCAACATCAGGATGGTCCTGATACCCCTCTAACTCAATCACCCAGTTCCCCCTTCCATGCTAAGGTATAGCATAACAGTGTTCCAATATTTGAGGGACTGCCACAAAGAAAAGGGGGACAACTTATTTTCCAAAGCACCAGAAGGCAAGATAAGAAGCAATGGATGGAAACTAATCAAGGAGAGAAATAAGGAGAACCTAGAAATAAGGAGAAATTTCCTAATAGTGAGAACAATTAATCAGTGGAACAACTTGCCTCCAGAAATAGTAGGTGCTCCATCACCTGATTGGACAGCCATTTATCCAAACAAGAAACATAATCTTTTTGACAACTGACCCAGATAAACCAGGAACACAGAGATATCAACCATCCCTTTCAAGATCTTGGCAGTTTTGGGAGGGGAATCACATACAACCTAAGAGATGAGAAGGCCAAAGAGCCCCACTACCATGGAGTGCAACCAGAAAACCAGAGAATGAGAAACCATGTCCCTTCAAACAAATTTTTGGGTGGGTGTGGCAAGGAATTGGTGTCAAGGGGAAAAAAATAAAATCTATTGGCGCTATATCTTTCTCCATATTTACACAATGATACAATCCAAAAATATTCAGTGTCCTCAACCTAGAGTGACACCAAACTCCATAGTTCTAGGTGACCTTATTCAGCAGTCTTTGGAGAAAAAATACCAGGATAGCAGAAGTCATAACTTAGATGTTGAAATGCTGCATTTTACTCCAGCATCATTTTCTGGACAGGTCCTGACAGGAAAGACCACAATCACTATAGAACACTGCCCTCAGGAGTGTATCTGTAATTTTTCAATAATATGCTGTACATCAGTTTCCTTTCTGCAAATGGAGCCAAGGAAGACGTTCAGGATCCCCAGAGGAAAAGTTGCTTCTCACTATAATTTTTACCATTCTGCTCTTTGACATGTCTTTTTCTTCTTCTCCAGTAACTGCCTTTGATGTAAACATCAGACTGAAGCAACACAGAGGGGATTTTGCATCAGAAAAGGATAAATGCTTCAGGCCACTCTCTGTGTTGTATGAATTTTTGGACAAGTAGGGGCTGTACTATTAAATGTACCTTTCTTTCCTTTCCAGATGAAGCTTGTTTGGTCTCAATCAGGAAAATCACTGCTTTTGTGAAAAGGCTTTTAATTCTTCAACTCTTCTTATTTTTGTTAAGAAACAGGAAGGGGATTGATTCAGCCCCATGAATTATGGACCTCCTGCTTCTGCTTCTGTTGCTACTACTGTTGTCCCAACCAATCTCTGGGAAGCTTAGAATGAAATGCCCACTGACTTTGGAACACCAGGATGGGAAAAAACCATGGAGCTATTACAGACCAGGAGACCATTTCATTAGTATAGTCATCACTGCAACAAAAGCTTCTCATATAATGTTCCCTTTCAATGTAGCTCCTTCTAGTCAGTCTCACTCGTAAGTCATTCAAGTTAATGGAGTTGCATTCCCTCTATTTATAATTCTAAGACTCTCATTTTGTTCTCCTTATTACACTTGCTCTTATATTGCTGCATTTGTCCTGTCTAATTCCCTGAATCATTTTGATTTCCATGCTTTCTTTGTCTTATTTTGAGGAAGAGATTCAAATCCAAAGATTGGACAGAAAAAAAAAATCTGAAAGAAGTCTACATTATTTTCCTCTCCCTGTTTAATTTTGAATTCATTATTTGAATACTGACTTTTGTTTAAAATGGTAATTATTATAGTTTTCCCTAATCAGATCATTTCCAATATAATTTACTCATTGATATTTACTTCTTGATCCTTATAGAAATACAGGATGATTTATTTTTAGAATTGGCTTCTGGATCACTTTTGAAACATACTCTTCCTTTTATGTTAGTTTTACTTTAATTATTCAAATATTTTGAAATCTGGTTACTGGGCAGGTGAAAATTAGTGCTGCCAGAAAGAATGGTGTATTTGTGATTCTTAACCCAGGTCAATTCCATCATCCCAACATTCATTAAAATTAAATGGAGATGGGTTAGTATCATTTGTTTCTGGGTTTGGAGTCAGTATTGGCTTAAGACTTTAAAGGCTTCAAGAGACAAAGTGGATTAGGCTGAAAAAAAAAGTTTGTTGTTGATTCTGTTGATGATGTTAACAACATCATTTTTATAGGGGTTTACTGTGCATGCAAAAGTATTATGCTTTATTTTCACTAGTCAAGCAAAAATATATAAAAAAATATGAAATATATTTTGTTATTGATGATGATGGTGATGATAAAATGAACGTTTTTTTACAGTAGAATATCTTCTGATCAGTCTAAACTCCTACGCTTCATTTTTGCTATTCAAGTCATCAATAAGAATTTCCAGCTCCTGCACAATCTCACACTTGGCTACAACATCCATGACAATTATTTGAACACCATTGGCACTTCAGATGCCTTGCTGGACATGCTCTCTCCTGGAGAAGCCAATATTCCCAACTACAGTTGTGGAAGGAAGGATAACCTTTTGGCTTTTATTGATGGAGCTGACAGGGACATCTCCATCCAGATGTCAAGATTAGTAGGCCCCTACAAAGTCCCACAGGTCTGTATGTGTGCCTCTCTATCTAGTAAAGTGAGTGGATTGGTAGGACATGTAAGCAAAAAATCCAACCATATTTTCTTTATGGGATTCAAGAACTAGTTTCTCCATGGCCACTCTAGGTATGTTGTGTAGTGATGGGATTGACATTGGGAAAAGGGGAAGCATCAAAGCAGCCATGTCATCTCATGACACCATTCCCATTGCTTTGGGGGCTTCTACTTCACATTTGAGGCTCTGTGTCCAATCAAAGGGTCTTCCGTACAAAAGAAGCACTGTTAGAAAGCTCTTGTTTTGTACATCATCCTAGTCAAACTAATGATATTTTGAATGATGTACAAATACCAGATTCATGAAAAGAATCCCAATGGCTTATCTTACTTTATAAGACATATAACGTATAATACATATAAGACAAACTCCTGCCCATATCTTGAGTTTGATCCTGACAGGGCTCAAGGTTGATTCAACTTTCCATCCTTTCAAGGTTGGTAAAATGAGGCCACGGACTCTGTAAACCATCCAGAGATGCTGTAAAGTATCAGGAGGCAGTATATACTCTGTGTGCAGCTGGAACAATCTGGAGCTGAAAATACTTAAAACTGTAGAGATGAAAGTGGATTTTAGGAGGAGCCCTCATATTCTACCATCTCTTACAATATTAGCCAACACAGTATCAACATTAAAGATCTTCTAGTTTCTGGGTTCTTTAGTCTGCATCAACTCAGAAAGTTCAGATTGTCCAAGGAGCTACTGATATAATTCTACAGAGGAATTACTGAGTCTGTCATTTGTATTTCTATAACTATCTGATTTGGTAAAGCAACTAAACAGGACAGTGCAGACTCCACCGGATAGTTAGGACTGCAGAAAAAAGAATTTCAACCAGCCTGTCTTCCCTTGAGGACCTGTATACTGCATGGGTCAGAAAGAGGGCTGAGACAATATCTACAGACCCTTCACACACTGGACATAAACTGTTTCAACTCCTCCCCTCATGATGCTGCTACAGGGCATTGCATGCCAAAACAACTAGACACAAGGACAGTTTTTTTCCTTATGCCATCACTCTGCTTGAATACCTAATTACCAAAGTACTGTCTTATGTCTAAGGCTATTTACCCATCTAGTATGGCTATATTTTTATTATCCTTCTCATCTTTCCTACTACTTTCTTCTTTTGATATCTTATGATTAGATAACCTTGTTGTTTATATGTACACTTGTTTGTATCTACATGTTGATTGTATGTTTTGTATGTACACTGATTATATTACCTTGCTGTTTGTATGTACACTGAGAACTTTTGTATCAGAGACAAATTCTTTGTATGTCCAATCACATTTGGCCAATAAAGTATTCTATTCTATATAAGTCAAAGTGCTGTTGCTAATCAATTCATGATCAAATTCATCATAAAGAACTGGAACAGCAAAAAAGCCCCAGAAAGGATTTTTTTAGTAGCTGAACTATTCAAGAAATGTCCCAATCTTCAATAGTAGTTCCTATATATATAAAAATTAATAAGAAGGATGTTACAATTAAAGACTAATTAGGCTGGTAGATATTTTGGCTAAAACAATATCTTGTTCCTCTTGAATAGAATTCAGGGTGGGAAGATAAAGAGTGTATCTTTGAAGAAGAAGAACAAATAAGAAGGCTTTAGACACAGACAATCCATTATTAACAATTGCTTTGTCATGAACCCATCTAGTTATGCAATATGTCAGTCAGGGGAAACAAAGGTTTGCTGTCCCTATAAACCTTATTAATACTTATTAATAAATTGAACTCAAAAGTTATGGTATTTGAAAACTGACACAATAGCCAGGCATGGCTATTCGATGGTATAAGACAACAGAGCAAGTAACCCCATTCCTTACCTAGAGTTAGTTTTTTCTGAGACTGCAACTTGGCTCCCTCATCATCAAAGGCGCTCACTTAGGACCAAGGCATAAGGCTGTGGTGGCGAACCTATGGCACAGGTGCCACAGGTGGCACACGGAGCCGTCCCTGTGGGCACGCTCGTCATCACCCCAGAGGAAGTCCGGGCCAGATGCTCCCTGCTGCTTCTCCACATGCGCCTGCGCTCTTGCTCTCTCTTGACTGTGAGGGGGTGCAAAATCGCTCTGGAGGCATAGATCCGGGCGTCAGAGGCCATGCCCACCCAGTGGGCCACGCCCACCCAGCGGCCCACACCCACCTGGCACCTAGCAATACATAAGTGGGCTTTGGGTTGCAGTTTGGGCACTCGGTCTCTAAAAGGTTCGCCACCACTGGCATAAGGGAATTTACTGATTAGATTTAAAAAATTGTAACTATCCCATTTATTTAACCGCATTTGATAAATTATATAAAGCCAAGATTTGTCTGTGCTCTGATATCGAGCTGAAGTTTGGATTAAAATGTATTACTACTAGAGCAAACCCAATCACACCATCTGAGAAATATCTTCGTGCTGAATAAAAGGACCTCAGATAAACTTCTTTATCTAAAATCTGGGAACATATTTTTTTTTTAAAAAATCATAGCTATCTACCTTCTTTAGCCCCATTTATTAAAATGTATAATGTCAAAGTTACCAGCAAGGTCTTAAACAGAGCTGAAGTTTTGAGCCTAAAATATATCGCTACTAGAAACAGCCCAATCACATCATCTGACAAATATCTCAGAGGTAGACAAAAAGTCTCTCCGCTTCTGCCTTAGAGCTGAATTGGGAGGTTTTCTTGTCTAAAATTGGGTCATATAATTTTTGGTATAAAATTAATGCCCTGGAAACTGATAGACTCCCAATATTCTTCCTGTTAGAATAGACAACATTTCAATTAAAGACTGCTTCGACTGTATAAGTTACAAATTATATTAAGAGATATGACCTCTCTCTGTCTTATACAATTAGAGTACAAATTAAAAAGATGGTTGCAGAAAGAATCTGGGATATCAAAGCAGAGAAAGATGCAGCCATTCTCAGTAAGTCTGTCACATTCAAGTGGATGAGTGTCTAATAATGCCCCTTCCAAATTGTGAAGTATTTGAATACTGAAATGACTGAACATCTTATGGTGGTATTTACACAAGCAACATTTTATCAGGTTTAACCAAGTCTCTTATAATGAACAGACTTGTATTTTTGTAAACCCAGAGATAGAAAACCAACACACCTATTATTCAATGTCAATTGTATAAGAGAGAGATCAGTATCTTGGATTGCAGATTAAATGAATGCCTTATTGCCATACATATTTTAAAAAATACATATTTCCTCTGATAGAACTTAAAGCTTATATATAATACAGCTTTTTATTTGAACAAAACAGTTCAGTTGAAATCTGCAAATGTGGGTCTGATTGCAGAAAAAAGTAAGGTTGATACAGAAATATGATTTGCATTCTTTACTCTGATTCTTTGTTACTCAATTTATTTATTTTATTGTATTTTTTCTGGTCTTGCTAATGTTCTGTGTTTAATATTCTGGCTAATTAACAATACAATATTCTAATATGTTCATGACAAAACAAGTTGGATTTATTGAAAGCCAATAATCGATCCTAAATACAGCATTCTTCACGGCTTTTTCAGATCCGTTCAACTGCCTCAGAAGCTCTTAGCGATAAAAGTCAATTCCCTTTTTTCTACCACATGCTCCCAAAAATAGGGATTCTCTATCCAGGAATTCTCCAACTGCTCCTCCATTTCAGATGGACCTTGGTTGGTCTCTTTGCTTCAGAAACAGAGAATGGAGGGGATTTCATGAGGACATTGACTCCTATGCTTGTCAGAAATGGAATTTGTATTCTTATATCACAACTATTGTCAACCACTACACCTACAACAATATTTAGGGATGCCATCTCTAAGTGGAGACAAGTCAATGTCTTTGTTCACTTCATAGAATATCATTTTCTTTGGGACAGAATTCGTTTTTTCCATTCAACACTTCAAAATTTGCCAGAACCCATTGAAAGGAAAGTCTGGATAATTGCAGGCTTTGGGGAATTGCAAATAAGAAGACAACCATTTCTCAAATATGTCCATAGTGTTTGGACCTATGGTTTTCAGTGGAAAAAAAGGCCAAATGACAGTTCCTTCGAACCAGATCTCTTTGTGCAACCACAGTTCAGAGATCAGTCTTTTCCCTGTTCTTTTTCAAAAGACATCATTTCTGTCAAAGGGCGGAGAAGATGCACTCAGAAATTACCACTGAAGACCAACGTGGAAAATAACAAGATCTGGAAGAAATATAACCGTCATGTTTACACTTTGATTAATACTCTGGCCCATGCCTTGATTGCTGCATATTCCTCCATATTCAAGAGGAAAAAGAAAGATGGAGAAGAGAGGCTGGGAGTTCAAAGGCTGCAGTCATGGCAGGTATGGGGTCCTGACAATGATCCAAACTTACTTTCTTTGGAGAAGGATTACAAGGGAAGAGGGGAACCATCTCAACCTTTTTTTGCCAACAGGTTTGGCAAATCCAATCACTTGTGGATATGTATATTGATCTATATCTATATCTAATCTATATCTATATCTATATCTATATGTTTTTTTCTTTAGTGAACACCCTGTCGGCCCAAATATGGGAGAGGGAAGTCTTTTGCCTGCATCAGCTCAACCTAGAGCCATCCACAGGCAGCAGTCGCTTAACTGCGACATCATATGTGTTTTTCAAAATTTGGATTGCTAACAAAGAATTAAGGGAGTACTGGGATAGCTATTTCAAACTTTATTTAGTTTTCATCAGCCAGACATACCCTTCTGAGATTTGAACCTGGGCTGTCTGCATGTTAAGCAGATGTGTTAGCCCCCTAGGCCACAGGCTCTTTCTCACTTTGTTGAGCTGATGCAGGCAAAAGACTTCCCTCTCCCATATTTGGGCCGACAGGGTGTTCACTAAAGAAAAGCCATTCATCCTCTTCCCCTGTCTCTTGTAGCTAACAAAGTGAGAAAGAGCCTGTGGCCTAGGGGGCTAACACATCTGCTTAACATGCAGACAGCCCAGGTTCGAATCTCAGAAGGGTATGTCTGGCTGATGAAAACTAAATAAAGTTTGAAATAGCTATCCCAGTACTCCCTTAATTCTTTGTTAGCAATCCAAATTTTGAAAAATCTCTATCTCTATTTATTTATTATTTATTTATTACTTTAATTTATACCCCACCCTTCTCCCGAGGGACTCAGGGCGGCTTACAGGTAAATAAAAACGGAGCTATACAATAAATATTTAAAAGCCAAATTAAAATATATATTAATTAACCTGTATTAGAAAAATTATAAAATCCCTTTAAAATCCCTATAAAATCCCCCCCTAGGCCAATCCCGCTTGATGGAAAAGCCATGTCTTGAGGGCACGGCGGAAGGAGGGGAGATCCGGAATAATCCGGATCTCTGGGGGGAGTTTGTTC
>NW_015389854.1:12136-52228 GCF_001527695.2 Protobothrops mucrosquamatus
GAGCTGCCGCCGACGCCTCGCCCACCGATGGCAGGTTGAAATCCCCCATGACCATAAGTCTGGGGGTCGCAACCGCCACCCCGGCTATTACGTCGGCCAGCTCAGGCAGGGCTGTTGATACATAGCAGGGAGCCAGGTATATAATCAACAGACCCACTTGAACCCCTTGCCCCCATTTCACCAGGAGGGACTCCACACCATCTATCTGAGGCACAGTGGTCTCCCTCGGACAAAGGCTCTCCCTTATAATGACCGCTACCCCACCACCCCTGCCCCGGGTCCTATCTCTATCTCTATCTCTATCTCTATCTCTATCTCTATCTCTATCTCTATCTCTATCTCTATCTCTATCTCTATCTCTATCTCTATCTCTATCTCTATCTCTATCTCTATCTCTATCTCTATCTCTATCTCCATCTCTATCTCTATCTCTATCGATCGATCGATAGATATAGATATAGATATAGATATACAGTAAATATAGATATAGATATAGATATAGATTAGAGATAGAGATAGAGATAGAGATATATTGATATTAATCAGCATTAAATGTCATGGTTCCGATAGATGAAACCCATCAAAAGAACTTTGAGGTAAAATTCTTCCTTAAAGTACATTTATTCAGGATACAAAGTATCAGCATTACATAGTTGGACCCCAAAACTAAATTCCGTTCCCCCAGATACAAAGTAACAAAGTACAACTCCCACCCCCCAATTAACTGTCATAAATCACATTCCCCAATTAGCTTAAAGCGCGGGCTTTCTCCCCAGATCCACAGTCCGCCAAAACGTTATCAGCTCGTACTTGGGTTCCCACAGCAGCGTTATTATTATGGCTAGCTGAGCTAACATTCCAACCCCCCCCCCTGCTGCACCTAATTTCTAAAGCAAGAAAAAGCATGTTAAAGGAATAGAGAAAATGGCTGCATTTTCATCAGTTGTCAGAGCGGGAACATCCAATGTTAGCAGCATTGACATTAATTTTATAATCTATGAAATTTAAATAAATTTCTGTCTTTATGACTTTGTGATGATCATTTTAGGATTTTATGAGACCATCTAGCACTATGCCCCTTCTTTACAAAAATCCCATCTTTATGCTGCTGGATCTTTACATTAAAACAACAGTGAAGGGGACAATGAACTTATCTAGTTCACAGGATTGGTTCTAAAACTGCTTCCCTTTTTAGGGTATGTTTCACCTCATTCAGCCAGAATCTCCTCTCTTGTGATTGAGCTCAGTTTTCCATTTTTCCATGTCCAACACTCTGGAATAACATCTCTCTCCCTTTCTCTCTTCTGTGTAACATCTTTCAGTTATTGGAAGAGTACTGTATCCTCCCTTTTCCAGTCAAGAGATTCTTTCAGTTGGAAAAGGTGCTCCCAGCCTCCTTCTGATATGCACCACAGATCAAACAAAGCATACAGTCACCATGTGCTTTACTACTTATCTGTTTAACTGTAATAGGAAATAGAAACTCTACTTAGAACAAAAGAACATAGAGTATATACCAGAGGTCGGCAACGTTAAACACTCAAAGAGCCACTTGGACCCGTTTCTCACAGAAAAGAAAACATTGAGAGCCACAAAACCCTTTTGACATCTAAAATGAAGATAACACTCCATATATCCTTTTTTACCTTTATGCTATGTATAAAAAAACTATAGTGTGTTGTATTTATGAAATCAATGAACTGCTACAAAGAAAACAAATTTTTATGCCGGAGAAAGAGGGGAAAAAAACCCCTTTCTCCTTCATCCCAATGGGTGAAAACAATTTTAATAGCTTGTCTACCATCTTTAAATACAGCATAATTATCCCCATACCTCATCTCTTAATTTTAAAAAAATCAAAATATTTCATTAAATGTTCTTTACTAAAAGTCCAGTAAGGACAACATATATTCATATTCTCTCTCTCTCTCTCTCTCTCTCTCTCTCTCTCCCCCCCCCTCTCTCTCTCTCTCTCTCTCCCCCTCTCCCTCTCCCTCTCTCTCTCTCTGTGTAACATCTCTCTCTCTTTCCTCTCCCTCTCTCTCTCCCTCTCCCTCTCTCTCTCCCTCTCTCTCTCCCTCTCTTTCTCTCTCTCTCTTTCCTCTCCCTCTCTCTCCCCCCCTCTCTCCGATCTTCTGCTCACCTGGCCAGCTGGCTTCACGCTGTTCATTGACAAGCTGACATACATTTTTATTGGGCTGGCTCTCTCCTGCCCTTGGTCAGCCAGTCCTCTTCCCCTACTAAGTAAGTAAAAGTGTGTGTGTGTGTGTGTGTGTGTGTGTGTGTGTGTGTGTGTGTGTGTGTGAGAGAGAGAGAGAGAGAGAGAGAGAGAGAGAGAGAGAGAGAGAGAGAGAGAGAGAGAGAGAGAGAGAGAGAGAGAGAGAGAGAGAGAGATGCTGCTTTCTGCTTTCTGTTGCTTCCTGCTTCCTGTGGAGACACAGCAAGGGCCGGGAGCCCACCCAATAAGCTTGTCACCTTGTTGGAGAACAATGTAAGGTCAGCTGGCCAGGTGAGCAGAAGATCGGAGAGAGAGAGAGAGAGAGGAGAGACACACACACAGAGAGAGAGAGAGAGAGAGAGAGAGAGAGAGAGAAGGGAAGTGCAAGTGCCTCTCTCTCTCTCTCTCTCTCTCTCTCTCTCTGCAAATGGAGGAGGAGGACTGGGAGCCGCAGTAGAAGGCTGAAAGAGCCGCATGCGGCTCCAGAGCAACGGGTTGCCGACTTGTGGTATATAGCATTGATCCAAACTTGTATACACTGCCATCTACTGGCTGAATACTACTGTAGTTGTTGCACAAAAATACATTCCAGCAATGAATTCCAACAGTTCTCTTCCTGGGTTTCATGACTCTTCTCCAAAGTTGATCCACTATTTATGCAATGGCTTCTCAAAGTGTGGTGCCTGCAAGGTGACTTTTTAGTTGAGTTAGTTTTTCTCCAAACCAGGTAGTTAACTCCTGAGACTTTTATTGATACATTTGCTTTCTTTCCATGAGCATCACACTGCCAACTCACATTTGGTTTGCAATCTACTATTTTGAGATAATTTTCACAAATATTCCTATCAAGTATCATCCTTTCTCCAATGCATCATTAATGACATTATCATCTAATTACATATGATTATCCAATCACTAATATACTACTACTAATTTATTATAATCAGTGACCAGTATGCACACACACATGAGCACGTATACACACACACACACACACACACACAAGAAAACATACAAATGAAATCTTAATGAAATGTCTATATTAAAGCCACCATCCATTTTTTCTTATAAGACCTGACATACTTTACCAAGTTCTAGTTGCTACAAATCAGATATTTTTCTTGTGGCTTTCATTTATCTTTATCAGAAAATCATAATTATTTTTCTTGAAATTTGGTATTTTTAGCTAAATTCAAAATAGTTTTGTCTATGATTTAGATAAATATTTTACTCAAAAATCATGATTTGTCAACTCTATTTTTCTGTATAACAAAAAATATAGAATAGATGACCAAGGACTAACTGTTATTTATAATGTTTTATGAATATTGAAAATCATTGAGTACAAAAGTATGACAAATTTTATCCACATAATTATTATACCATCCAGCCATCATTTAACTAGATTTTTAACCACATTAAATTTACTGATATCAAATTATATCATCAGTATTTGCCTAATCTATTTACGAAGTATAATAATATGTGAGAATGACTTTTGAGAGAGGGAGATGATGCCTAGAAAAGAATAAGATAAGAGGGGAGAAGCCTACAGTGGTATAATATGAGAGAAACTCAGAAAGGATCCTTCCTAATTTATCAGATTGTAAAAAGAGTCAGATTTGTACGTTCAGTATTTCAAAATTCCGTTAATGTAGCATTACAATAAAGTAGAATTAGCTCATCTGGCCATTTTTCACATCTGGTTTACCTGGGACAACATCACCCTGGCAACTTTCTTCCTGACAAATCCATGTTTTGAATAATCTCTGCATTCGTTTGTTTGTTTGTTCAATTTATTTGTGACTTAGTCTAAAATGTTCCCTATACTTTACCAATCTTATCAAACATGTATGTTATCAATATATAGTTTGTCAATGTATGATTGACAAAATTTGCTGAACCTTTCTTTTTCTCTTTTGAGGATACTGATAACACTTGTTCTCTCAACTCAGGATATTTGCAAGTTACACAATTTTAGTAGAAAGATTCAAATGTGAAAAGACCATGTGGGATAAGAAACCAAGGTTTCTGCTTTTAAGATTCCTGGATGTTTCATTCTAGCTTCATCCCTTTCTGGAGAAGAATGAATTTTGCAATCTTTCCCTGCTTAAACTGTACTTGGACCAAAGTGGTGATGTAGCAGCAGATCTGAACATCATAAGCTTGGTAGTTCTTTCCAGGGAAGATCCTGTTAGCAAGCAGCTAGGGAGTTTTGAAAGACAGAGAATTATTATGAATCAAGATGCTCTTTCACAGCTAAAGTTGCTCAACAAGGTGGGTGAAATATTAATGTCTTTTCTGTGTTTTCCAAAGCCTTAGGACACATTTCAAGTGGCTAAGTCTATGCACCAAAAACAATGATCTTCAGTGAGAACTGAATGTGGGAAGTAGAATCCTTATAGTTTTCTTAAATGGCTTGTGAGGCTTCAATACAATTGGTAAGGTGTCCTTCAGGTGCTGTAATATAGAATACTGTTTTAAATTGATTCAGCCATGTCCAATGTGGAATGCTGGGAGATGATCCTTTACGACACAAATTATGGCTATTTTGTGTCCTCTGTGCAACCTGCTATCTGTATAAAACTGGTGAAAGGAGACATCAAGTGCTCGGAATTTTGGTGCTGATAGCATCAACTTGTCTTGTTTTCTTGCCTAAGATTAGCAAAACAGAATAAAGTCTCTTGACCAGTGTCCAAGTTCCCAGTGGGGTGAAAGAGGGAAGGATAACTCTAATCAAGACTGGACACAGTTCCTGTTGATACCATTGCTCTGGAATTCAGGTTTAGCTTGTCATAGTCAGGCAGGTTTATAGTCTGTGATGTTCTTAAACACACCTAGTAAGAGTTATCCATAGTTGTCTTTCATGCCAAGGGGATAGAAGAATAGGTCTTCTGCTCCTGTGGAGAAGGTCCAAGGCTTTCCATTCGTATAAAATCATAATGACTGTTCTGATGTGCCCTGACCCAGAAAACTGAATCACTGAAACAAGGCTTGATCCAAAGAAAAGCCCTTCCTCGTATTGGAAGAAATTTTGGGGAAAAAAGTTACTTAGATTTGGTCTTTATCACTTCATATGGAACATCCTTGAATGCAATTGTTCATTTTGATTGTTAGTTACCTTAAATCTGTCTGGGAAAAAGGAGGCTCCAAATGTAACTAATAGTAAACTAGCTCTGTCTTTTCATGCCAATTAGTGTTGCCTAATTTTTCAACAGAAAGGACCTTTAGTTTGACCTTAGAAACATCAAAGGAGAGAAGCAACCAAGAACTAAGAAGAAATTTCCTGACAGTTAGAACAATTAATCAGTGGAACAACCTGCCTCCAGAAGTTGTGAATGTTCCAACACTGGAAGTTTTAGAGAAGAGACTGGACAATGATTTGTCTGAAATGGTGTAGGGTTTCCTGCCTGAGCAGGGGGTTGGACTGGAAGACCTGCAAGGTCCCTTCCAACTTTATTATTATTATTATTATTATTATTATTATTATTATTATTATTATTATTATTATTATTATTATTATTATTATTATTATTATTATTATTATTATTATTATTATTATTATTATTATTATTATTATTATTATTATTATTATTACTATTATTATTCGCACAATCAGCCAGATGCTCAAACTTAATTTGACACTGAGTCCTTACCAAGGACCTGGGATAGGCAGATGCGGATGTCGGATGGTATTACAGATGGTATTGCAGTTCCTAGTAAGGCCGCCTTTTGCAATTGACTAATGGCAAATTTATCAATGCCAATGGTGTTCAAATGATGCTCCAGTTATTTTGGGATTGCACCTAAGGCACCTATTACTATTGGTACTACCCTTGCTTGCTTTTTTCACAGTCGTTCTATTTATATTTGTAGGTCTTTGTATTTTGTTATCTTCTCCAGTTCTTTCTCATCTATTCTGCTGTATCCAGGCACTGCTATGTCCACTATGCAGACTTTTTTTGTCTTTCTTAATGACAATTGTTAAGTCCGGGGTGTTATGTGCCAGTTGCTTGTCTGTTTGAATTCTGAAGTCCCAGAGCAGTTTAATTTTATCATTTTCTATGACTTTCTCTATTTTATGATCCCACCAGTTCTTTCTTACAGGCAAATGATATTTCTTGCAGATCTTCCAATGCACCACTGTTGCTACTTTATCATGCCGCTGCTTGTAGTCAGTCTGTGCGATCTTCTTGCAGCAGCTTACCAGGTGGTCCACTGTTTCTTCAGCTTCTTTGCATAGGTGGCACTTACTGTCTGTTGCTGTCTTCTCAATTTTGACTTTATGTGCATTTGTCCTTAAGACTTGGTCTTGTGCAGCCAGAATTAGTCCCTCGGTCTCTTTCTTAAATTTTCCTGCTCTTAGCCATTGCCAGGTCTTTTAATTTTCTGCTTTCCCAGCTTTTTTTTTTTTTTTTAATATACTAGCCATGTAGTGCTTTGTCTTCCCATGCCTCCATTCTGTTCTTCATTTGGTCTTTCTTGTAGGTCAGTTAGATATCTCCAGTAGTCAGTAAGCCTTCCTGATATACTAATTACAATGCATCTTCATCATTTCCTTCAGATATTCTTCCAAAGCCATTTTTTTTTCTTCAACCATCTGATGTACTTGCAACATTCCATGCCCATCTATTTGCCTTGGTGGATAGAGTCTGTCAATGTCACTGCATGGATGAAGGGCTTGATTCATTGTCATTATTTTTCTGGTCTTCCTATCCATTGCTTTAGTTCTGCTTAAGTCCAAACTACTATTCCAGCTGTGTATCTAATGACTGGAATTGCCCAGGTGTTGATTGCCTTCATGGTATTTCCTCCATTGAGTTTGGACTTTAAGATCTTCTTCACTCTCTTGATGTATTCATTTCTAATCTTTTTCTTGACTTCGGTGTGCTTGATGTTGTCAGTTTGAAGGATACCCAAGTATTTGTAGTAATCTTCCTCATCCAGACTCTATTAGGAGTTGATCTTTGTTGTTTTTCTTGTTTGTTGATTTTGCATCCCAGGTATTCAGTTATAACTGCAGCTGTGCTGTACATTAGTTGGTTTGTTTCTTGCAGTGATTTGGTGCTTATACTTGATATTGCAGTATTTGCATCTTTTAATGCTTGTGCTAGCTATTTTTTTGGAACAAGCTTCAATGCAGGCAGCCTTATTCTCTTGTTTTTGTGCTGTTCTAGATGCTCAGTTATTCTTTGATTCAATTCTTTTATTTTAGTTAGATGGTTTTGTTCTTCCTGAGGAAGAGGTGCCTGGTTTCCAAATGAGAATAGTTGTATATCTCTACTGGATTCCTTCACTGCCAATTCCACCTGGTTTGCCTTCACATTCTGAGTTACTTCTGGCAAGGCTTTGATTTCTTTGCCCTGAGTAAACGTTTGCAGTTTGTCCAATTCTGTTTCTGTGAGTACTTTATTTCATATTATAAATTGGCATTGATCTGCTAGTCTCTGTTTTGTTATTTCTGATTCTGGATGTTGTTCTTTCCAGAACTGGTACATTCATTTCAGATATTCTCTTCTTGTTGGACTTGATTTGTAATAACATCGTTATTTCTTTGTTTTCAATCACTGTCTATTTGTGATGGGTAAATACCTTTTCTTCCAGTAATTATGCAGCTGCTGGCCCAGGTTGCTCAGCCAATAGTCCTGAGTCTTGCAACCCATTTTTCTCCAGATATCCAGGAATTCCAAGATTTGGCACGCACCTTGTTAACCCAGGCAACATCCGAGCCAGTATGGCTTTCTGAAATTTACATCTCACCATATTTTTTTTATAGGAGAGACACTCTTTGTCTGACTCCTCTGATGAGACCTGTCCAGTATGGTTGAACCTCTGGCATAGCTCTCATTTTCCTCATCTTCCTCCACAACCACATCAAGGTAGTGCCTCACTGGGGGTCAAGGTAGTGCCTCTCTGGGGGTTGTTGTTTATTATTATTATTATTATTATTATTATTATTATTATTATTATTATTATTATTATTATTATTATTATTATTATTACTATTATCATATTCACGTAGCATATGATGCAGCAACATCACATGTGATAGAGCAACAAATGCCTTAATTACCCTTTTGAGGGAGACATTCTCATGACCTCACCTGTATCTCATGTCTCTACAATTCTAAAAACTAAGCAGTCATTTTTAATCTTAGTTCACCAGCATAGCAGCCATATAAAATTAGCAAATAAATATACAAAGAAATAGCAATAGTACTTTGACTTATATACAGCTTCATAGTGCTTTACAGCATTCTTTAAGTGGTTTACACAGTCAGCATATTGCCCCCAACAGTCTGGGTCTTCATTTTACTGACCTTGGAAGGATGGAAGGCTGAGTCAACCTTGAGATGGTCAGGATCAAACTCCTGGCAGTGGGCAGAATTTGCCTGCAATACTACATTCTAACCACTGAACTAAAGAACAACTCTGCTAAGTTTGACAGTCCTAATATGTAATGAAGTTTTCCATTATATCTTAACTAGGAGGTGGTCCTGGAGCACTTTCAAATAGGGGTGGCTTTGCTATGGGACATGTAGTCCAGAAGAAAATCTTTGAGATCTGACTGGTCAGAAGTTTCTTTCTTCATCAGAGTTTTATTCTGTTTTAATAAATCTAGTAAAATGAAAATTTCATAAACCTTTCAGAATAAATGTCATTCTAAACTTTAATATGACTTTAAATTCATGGGTATATGAAGAAAGGAGGAATGCAAGTTAATACAACCATGTAGAAGAACCACTAATTGTCACTTCATGCTTAAATGTTTTCTCGATTGCTTCTCTCCAGAATGTATTAAGTAAACATTTCCTTTCTTGCCACACGTTAGCTCAAAAGCAAAAGGGAGGAACTAAATGAAGAATTTGCTAGTAGTTGTATTCCCTGCAACTCCTGTGGGAGTTAAAGATTTCTTATTTACCTAAGTGAAGTCCAGCAACTTCTTGATTAATGTTCATGTCTACCTCCATTTTCATTAATGGTTATTTCTAACATACTTTGTTTGGCGTTCCTTGTTTTCTTCTTAGTCTCTGCCTCAGTCTAAATGTGTGCAAAATTGCCATCCTGGATTTTTCAAGCAGGCTCGGAAAGGAGAGCCAGTTTGCTGCTATGACTGTATTCCTTGTCCGGAGGGGACCATCTCCACTCAGGAAGGTGGGTGACACCAAAGAAAAGAGTACTGGGTTCAACAAGAGCATTTTGATCAATGTCCATTTTTAAAGAGACACGTCTAAGATTGATAATTCTGTGGTTCTTAATTTCTTCCATAATAGGAAAAATTAAGAATTATTACCAAAGATAATGGTAATCTGCCCTTGGGGATAGTTAATGCTTTTTTTTTTCAGGAATTCGTGGTCCCACCATTTGCCTTGAAGGATGTGACTGTGCATATCATTCTAAAAAGGCTCTCTATGGATCCAACCATGATAACTTTTATCTGTGTACAATACGTGTAGTAAGTTTGTTACAGTATAATTGTCAATCAGGTACAGTATTGATGGTTGAGGTACAGTTCCAAGATGGCATTGGTTGCTTTCGCAGTTGACTTCTAAATTGGAGTCCTGCAAACATCCTGACCTTTCTAGATTTCTCAGTGGCTTTTGATAATATAAATATTGATAAATATTTATCAATATTTATAAATAATATAAATATCCTTCTGGACTGGCTTCATGGTTTGGATGGGAGACAGGGTTTTCCAAAGGTTTTTCTTTATTCATGGATGATTTCAATTGATGTTCTTGCAGAACAGAGGTAAAAACCTAGGCCCTGCATTGGGGCATCCCTCAGACTGGAGTCTTGCTCCTTTCCTCTTTATCTTTTACATGATATTGCTAGGTGAGGTCATTTGCTAGATGAGGTCAATAATACACCACCCATGGCTAGGTAGAAGGTAGTCTTATGATGCTGAGTATCAGGAGGCAGTGGACTGGACAGGGAGGAAGCAAAATTGATTCAACCCTAGCAAAATAGAGTGGCTTTCTGTTTTTGTCCCCTAAGTGTTTAGTGATAAACTATCTATGACTCTGAATGGCGTGACACTCCTCTGGATAGAGATGGCTCATAATCTGGGGATCTTCCTAGAAACACAGCTACTGTAGGAGGAGTGGCAGGTGATAGGGATAGAGTCAACAAGAGGAAACAGCTTAGAGTCTCTACATCAGGAGTAGTCAACCTTGGCTTTTTTATGAGTCGTGGAATTCTGGGAGATGAAGTCCACGAGTCATAAAAGAGCCAAGATTGACTACCCCTGCTCTACATAGTCACAGATGGATTAAGTCCAATCTCCCTTGAACTCTGTTAACTCTTATCTATTGCCAAAATAGTGCTAATCATTACTTGAGTAGATTTCTGTGAGTAGGCATGAACAATAAATGAGCTTACTTGGAACCTCACATTTGGTCCTGGTTTTCTGTGCCTGATAGCTACTCCTCAATGAGCATGTGGCAGTCATGGCTAAAGGCACCTTCACACAGATTATTCTTGTCGACAACTTTGCTCTTTCCTAGACTGAGGGGCATGGCACATGCCTTAATCACTTCTTGCTTGAATTACCACAATGTACATGGGATTGCTCTGAAACACTACTTGGGATACATAAATTGTCCAGAATGCAATGACATGTACAGGGTTGGGTTTCCCTATATTCATGCCTAGTGTTTCAGCTGCACAGCCTCCCAGGGTCTCTCTAAATGCTTTCCAATTCACTTTTAAAGTCCTACATAACATAGGATCCAGGTATCTACAGGACTCCCTCTCCTTGAGGATATCTGCTTGTACCACAGGAACAAATTCTGCACCTAGTGGAAGATCAAATGTATTCCTGAAAGACATAGCAGATAACTTTGACTTCCAAAAGGCAGAGAAGGGAATAGAGGGTCAGCCATATTAGACTAAATTCTCACTAACAGAGATGAAATGATAGAAGGCATTAAAGTTACAAGAACCAGATAATGTGTTTGACCTCTCCCTCAGGCTCAGCCTGGTTATCCAGGGTGTCAATGAGACTTCCTTTCCCTGAGGATATTTGCTTTTCTTACCAGGGCAGATACAATAGACAGGCTCCAGGTCTGTTCACTAAAGCATTGCTACCTTGTGGGCCCTAAGGAAGCCTGCCTGTTTTGTTGCAAGTCCTTCCTATTGAAAATCTAGCCTTGAATTCCAACAGGCCCCTCTCCCTTTTAAAATTCTGGAGACCTTGTTCTTCTCCCAGGCATTGGGATAAGGTAAAGTTAGTGAAGGCTGAGAATGTGGTTGTTTGGATCAGTGAAGGGTAGTTGTGGCAACAAGTATTTCTCTTTTGGTGCTTATTGTTATAGCTGTATATATTAAGGTTTTTTTTCTGGGCTTTAAGCTGTCCAAAGTCTGCTTTAAAATGGTCAGATAGACAAATGTTTTATATATGTATGCAGGGTCATATTAACCATTTACTACAGCTTACCTGTCTCTCAGTATCAGCTATTATTTATTTTCTGTGGTATAACAGAATACAGCATTAATGCATAAAATTCACACACACACACACACACACACACACACACACACACACACACACAAAAAAAAAACCCACACAAAAAGTCTCCTTGCAGGGATCCAGGGAATCTTCTGAGGGGGCATTCCATTAAAATATAGGGTAAAGTTTGTGGGACATTCCCACAGTCACATTTAGTATTATCATACATGACCCATTTGTTTTTTTTCCCAGTATTTTCACCTGCCATGGTTGTTCAGCACCATCTGACATCTATAGCAGATCTTTCTTGAAAGGTGAAAAGAGATATAAAAGAAATATTACTTTCTGTTTTTTCAGATACTGAAAAATGCACCCAGTGCTCAGATGATCAATATCCAACTGAGAGCAGAGTCCAATGTATCCCAAAAAGAATAACCTTCCTCTCTTATGAAGAACATCTGGGCATCATCCTGGTCTCAGTTGCCCTACTCTTGTTTCTATCAACAGGATTGATTTTAATCATATTCATTAAATACCTAGAAACTCCCATTGTCAAAGCCAACAATCGGGACCTGTCCTATATCCTTCTAGTCTCTCTCTTGCTTTGCTTCTTGTCCTCCTTTTTCTTCATTGGACAGCCAAGGAAAGCCACCTGTCTTCTCCGACAAACAGTGTTCAGCATTGTCTTCTCAATAGCTGTTTCTTCTGTGTTGGCTAAAACTATTACAGTGGTGTTGGCATTCTTAGCCTCAAAACCAGGGAATAAGATGAGAAGATGGTTGGGGAAGAACTTGGCCAACTCCATCATCCTTTCTTGTTCTTCTGGCCAAATTTTCATCTGTGCCTTATGGCTTGTAATTTCTCCTCCATTCCCTGACTCTGATCTGCACTCCCAGCCTGGAGAGATCATCCTTCAGTGTAATGAAGACTCTGTCACCATGTTTTATGTTGTCCTTGGCTATATGTGTTTTCTAGCTGCCATTTGCTTCACTGTAGCTTTCCTGGCCAGGAATCTGCCTGGAGCCTTCAATGAAGCCAAGCTAATCACCTTCAGCATGCTGGTCTTCTGCAGCGTCTGGGTCTCCTTCCTGCCCACTTACCTGAGCACCAAAGGAAAGTCCATGGTGATTGTGCAGGTCTTCTCCATCTTGGCCTCCAGTGCTGGATTGCTGGGTTGCATCTTCTTCCCCAAATGTTACATTATTATCCTGAGACCAGATCTAAACACTAAGGAACATCTAATAATAAAAGTAGAGAAATGACTGTGGTATGGTTTCTTAGGCTCATAACATTTATTTTTTTTCATTCCAGTTATTGGGCTTTTGTATTCTTCCTTTCCAGTAATGTGACAATTGAGGTTATTTAAAACTGAAGGAAATAAACATATGAAGAGTATAAGACTAATGAAATTAAATTCTATCATAATCATCAAACAGTAAAATTAACAATAATTAAAATTGTCATGCAGCCAGGGCTGAACAAGGTAAGAAAAAAGATAGTTATATTAAGATAAAACAGCTGAATAGAAGAGACAAGGCTCCCTAAAGAGAGAGAGAAAGGAGTCTTTTTTTCCTGAGGTGTCTTGAATAGGAAACTCTAAATCTGTATGAACATGGTCACTTTCTCTCTATATGACTTTTTCTTGAATGTAGTTATGAGCAGCGGAGCTGGGTATCAAGATAATGCAGATGACTCCATTTCCAACACACTGGATATCTACATCAGTTATTTCTGGAGTTGTTAGATGACATCACAGATCTTATGGGACCTCAGTGTTCCATGACTCTGTGTTGAGTCATAACTATAGTAACATCCTTTCTGGATACTGTCTAAAAAGTAGTGATCCTGCTGTAAAGCAGCACCTGGAAGGCTCAATATCCTCTGTGAAGACTTGATCCAGATAAGGAAATAGAAAACAGCCATGAATCAGATTGTCTCTTATCCAAACAATCCATATGATCCTCTTGTCCCCAAATGGGAAGCTTTCAGCATTCTGCTATGTGAATGGGAGAATAATCTTAGATAGAAAATGGCAGGAGGGTATCTCGGATGCTTCATTGTCTAAACTGGGGAGCTGCAGGAAGAGCGCACCTTCTCTGGAAGCCACCTAAAGACCAAATAAATAATGGAACATAATCAAACCAGCGTTCGACACTTTAAAGGGGCTGATTTTATCCAGCTTAGAGAGAACTTAAAAAGGGTTCCATGGATGATAAATTTATTTACAGAAAAAAAATTGGCAGAGATTTTTGATAATTATAATAAATTGGCCAGAATGGGGAACTTTTTATTGTTGCAATCTAAAACATTTGTGTGTGTGTATGTGTGTGTGTGCACGTGTGTGTGTGTGTGTGTGTGTGTGTGTGTGTGTGTGTGTGTGTGAAAAGAAAAATGTACAATAAAATAAAACTGAGCTAATGGCATTATTGGGCACAAATTTCAAATATAATTTATTCCTAAAAGGCAGCAGCCAAACAGAACAGAATAACAGAGTTGGAAGGGATCTTGGAGGTCTTTTAGTCCAACCTGCTGCTCAAGCAGGAAACCTAAACCATTTCAGGCAAATGGTTGTCCAATCTCTTGTTAAAAATCTCCAGTGATGGAGCTCCCACAACTTCTGAAGGCAAGTCATTCTGCTGATTAATTATTCTAACTATCAAGAAATTTATCCTTAGTTCTAGGGTGATTCTCTCTTTGATTAGTTTCCATCCATTGCTTTTTGTCCTGGCACACAGCCACCATTTCAGGTACAAACCTCTCACCTATTTTTTATTTAATAAACTAAAAAACTTCAAAATATAAAAGATCTCAATGTCTTTCATGAATATGGAAGGACAACAGAGAGAGAGAGAATCAAGGGGAAAAAAATCTATCATTTTTGTAAATTTCTCTCTGTTTACCGAACAATACAGTCTATATTGTCAGTTTCCTGCCTCTTAGTTAGCTCTCATCCAAAAATTTATATATCTAGAATTAGATGGAAAATAAAAATTTCACTTTAGGCAGAAGGAATTTTAAAATCAGTTCTAATGTAGGATTAATATATGGAGGTCTCATAGAAAAGAAAATCCTAAAAAGGATCTATTTTTAACATTAGTCAGGGTTCAAGGGTGATTCCTTGGTGTTAAGAGGAGAGAGAGCACTAGAGTTAAGTGTCAACAACCTAGACTGGCACCAACTACAGCAGTTTCTGGAGACAACAACACCACAATGGAAGACAGCAGAAGCCAACTCCCTGGGTATTGGAGAATCTTCTTCCAGCAATACTTTTTGGACATATCCTGACAAGAAGGATGGCAACCGCTATAGAAGAGTGTCCCCAGGGATGTATCTGTGACATTTCATAAATATCCTTTTTTTTTCAGCTGCACCTCTGTTCATGAGCCCTAGAAGAGGTTCAGAAGCCCCAGAGGACAAATTATCACTACAGTAATTATCACGATCCTAGACTTTGAGATGTCTACTGCTATTTGTTCAGTGACTGCCTTAGATGTAAACATCAGACAGAAGCAACACAGAAGGGATCTTACATCAAAAAAAGATAAAAGCCTCTACTCATGCTGAATGTTTTGCACAAGATATAGGCAGGGGCTGTGCTGTTAGATGTACCCTTCTCTCTTTTTCAGATGAAACTCAGTTTCTGTTTGAATGTGAAAGCCACTGAATATTCCATTTTCTGAGAGTGCTTTGAATTACTCTAACTCTTCTGATTCAGCCCCATGAATTATGGACCTCCTGCTTCTGCTTCTGATATTGCTGATATCTCAGCCAATCTTTGGGAAGCTTAGAATGAAGTGCCCACTGAATTTGGAGCACCTGAATATAAAAAGACCATGGAGCTACTATGGGCAAGGAGACCATCTCATTAGTATAGTCACCAGTGCAGAAACACTAGCAAAAAATATGTTGACTTTCGACATGCCTCCTTATAGTCAGTCTTACCTGTAAGTTATTCAGTGTGAGGGAATTGCATTCCTTCCATCTGCAGTTCTAACACTCTCATTGTTTTCTTCTTATTCCACTTATTCCTATATTTCAGGAGCTGACTAATGCTGTTAATCAGATTTCCATGGATTACTTCTTTTGTCTTATTTTATGGAAGACACAAATGAAAAAGTACCTGAACGAAGTACAAGTTATTTCCTCTCCACATCCAATCCAGAATTCATGACTTGAATACTTTTATTTAAAGTAATGAATGTTGTGGTTAACCCTGCCCAGCTCATTTGGATATTTTTATAACTCTCATAGACATTCAATGCCTGGTCATTGTAAGAATAGAAGATGACATGTTTTTAGAATGGCATTTCTCTATGAGATATCTGCTTCCTTTTATGATGGTTCTACTTTAACAATTTAATTATTTTGCAAAGTGGGTACTGGGCCAATGAAAATTAGTACAGCTATAAATATTTGGACTATTTGTGATTCTTAATCCTGGTGGAGGAATATCTCCTTCTCATTTTCTCAACAGTCACAAATATTAAATGTTGATGGGTGACTCTCATTTGCCTCTTGGTTTGGATTAGTATTGGCTTCAAACTCAACAGTCATGTGTTGATAAACAGGATGAAATTGAAAAAAAAGATATTTTATTATGGCTGTTGATGATGCTGGTGTTAACCAGGGCATTTTTTTTTACTCTAGTGAACCTTATGGTAACAAAGGAATAGAACGTTTTATTTTCTTCTTTCAAGCAGTCAACAAAAACAGGAAGCTCCTGCAAAATCTCACACTTGGCTACAACATACATGAGAACTATTTGAACACACTTGGCACTTCAGAAGCTTTGCTGGACATGCTCTCTATTGGAGAAGCCAATGTTCCCAACTACAGCTGTGGAAGGAAGGACAACCTTTTGACTCTTCTTGATGCAGCTGACAGGACAATCTCCATCCAGATGTCAACATTAGTAGGCACCTACAAAGTTGCACAGGTTTGTGGAGTTTTTTTTCCCCTATCCTGTAAAGTGATTGGGTTGGTAGTGGATGCGTGATAGATGCAACTGTATCTTCTCTATGGAATTTAAGAGTTGCTTTTCACTATGTCCATTGTAGGTTTCATGGCTGGGGATTAGAATACAAATTAGGGTGGGAGAATGGATCAAAGCAGTCATATACTTTCATGACACCATCCCCATTGTTTTCAGGGCTTCTGCTGCACACTTGTGAAGGTGAAGAGAAGCTCTAGGTCCAATCAAAGGATCATACAATATGAGTTCCTCGATGGAACTACATCTAGATGGAGGGAAGCATACAGTGAGGTACCCCAAGCTTCTGTCTTAGGCCAGTGCTTTTCAACATCTTCATAAATGACCTAGATGAGGGGAAAGAAGAGGGACTCATCAAATTCGCAAATAAGACCAAGTTGGGGGAAAATTGCTAACACTTTGGGAGATTAACTCAAGATTCAGAAGGATCTTGACAGACTTGAGCCCTGGACCTAATCCAACAAAATGCAATTCAGTTGTGAGAAAACTAAGGTCATACACCTAGGCAAGAAAAACCAAGTGCACAGTTATAGAATACTTGGTACTGAGGCAGACCTAGGCTGCATCAACAGAGGGACAATATCAAAAGCAATAAAGGAGATTATTTGTAGCTAAGGGTTGAAATGATTGGTCCTAGATGCATTCTGAGCTTAAGAGTTTTCTTACAGACATTTTATTATCCAAACTAGGTAACACCATGAATGCTAGTAAGTTCCCTTCCATCCCTGAGATTCTATGAGTTGAGTCATCATTGACTTTTTCTTGAATCATCAAATTACAAAATATGTCAGTCAGGGAAACAATGGTTTGCTGTCTTTGTAGATCTTAGTGCAGTTTTTTGCATTAATGAGACATATTAGTGGTGAAACAAATACCACTATTAGAAAAAAACCAAAATCATAGTATCTGAGAAGATGTTATAGGTGGGTAAAAGGACATCAGCTGTTGCCCACAGTGCTGAACTCGGAATTTACACAATTTCTTCTTTATCTAAGGTTAGGGCATATAAGTATTGGTATAACATTAAAGCTATGGAAACTGACAAACTTCTATAATTGTGTTTGTTAGAACAGACACAATTTCAACTAAAAACCTCTTGGATTATACAACTGATATATTATATGAGGAGCTGTGGTCTTCCTTTGTTTTGTACAATTGGAGGAAAATCTGAACCTGAATTCTATAAAGATGTAGCAATCTTCAAAAAATTAAATGTAACATGGCCCTTTATTGAAACAATAGATTTCAGTAAATATCTGCACACATGAACCTAATTGCAGGTAAACTGTAGAGATGATAGAGAAATATGATTTTCATTTTAATTTTGTTATTCTTTTTACTTAATTTGTTTCTTGTGTTCCACTTTTAATACATAGTCTTTTTAATATTTTGTGTTACTTTAAACAATGGCTAATCAATAAACTATTCTAATATGTTCATCAGAACAAAGTTGGATTTATTAAAATATTTTATTTTGGACTTGATCTGTACCCAAATATAATGCAACATTCTTCATTGCTTTTTCAGATCAGTGATAAAATTACTTCAGAGGCTCTGAGTGATAAAAGCAAATTCCCTTTTTTTCATCGGATGCTCCCCAAAGAAGGGTTTCAGTATCCAGCAATTGTTCAATTGCTTCTCCATTTCAGATGGACCTTGATTGGTCTCCTTGCTCCAGAAACAGAGGAGGGAGAGAATTTCCTGAGGACTTTTCCTCCTTTGCTTGTCAGGAATGGAATTTGTGTCATTATACCACAACAGTTCTCAATGACTAGATATCTAGCACCCCTCAGGGTTTCCAGCTCTAAATGGAAACATGTCAATGTCTTTGTTCACTTCATAGACTATATTATCAATTCAAGCACATTTCATTCTTTCCAGTTAACACTTAACAGTTTGTCAGGACCCATTGAACGGAAAGTCTGGATTACCACAACTTTGGGAAAATATTTGATGTGTCATCTTGGATATCTCAAATACATCCATAGTATCTGGAGCTTTGATTTTCTGCAAATAATGAGTCCAAAATACGATTCTTTTGAACCCTATTCCTTTATAGATCACCAGTTTCAAAATAAGTTTTTTCACTGTTCTTTTTCAAAACATATATTTTCTGTCAAAGGCCGGAAAAGATGCAGTCAAAAAGCTCTGATGGAGACCCAAGAGAAAAGGGACAGCAAGCAGATTGCAAATAGTGACTCTGTTTATATCCTCTTTATGACTCTGGCCCATGCTTTGAAGGCTGCATATTCATCCAGATCTTGGAGGAGAAGGAGAAAGATCCAAGACACGTTGGAGGCTCCAAGGCTGCAGCCATGGCAGGTATGGGGTCCCAACAAGAATCCAGCAAATTAAATTCCTTTGGAGAAAGAATCCACAGGAGAAGGAGGGAAACTAGCTCATCCTCCTTGTGCTATAAAAGGTCAACAGATTTTCTCAATCTAGTTCCTTGTGTAATGATTTACTAAGGACACAGCATCAGATATATTTTTTTATTAAACACTACTAATTTTAAAAGGATGTTTGCATTTTTAAAAATATTCCTGCATGTATGGTTTGTGATTAGCACTGTAGAATTTTAATTTATAAATTTGAAGGATTCTCTGAGAATATCTGATGGCCTGAGCTTCAGCTGGGGTCTTTTTTCCTAGTGTAAGTGGCCAAATAAGGAAGGAGACTTTCAGCCATTTATTCCTGCAGGAATAGAGTGTATCACGCTTGGGATAGAGGTCCAAATTAAGGGCCCTCAATAAAATCTGGCTTAGCTCAGGCATGTCAAACTTGCGACGTCATGTGACATCACGCAACATATTGGGATGATTTTGCCATTGCTGGCAATGGGGTGGGCGTGGCTTCTGGATGACACGTCCAGCCTGCTGGCCAGCAGCTTGACACCCCTGGCTTAGCTATTTATACAAAAAGTTTCTTTTTGATAGCAAAACCTTCCTAATCCTATCATTGTCAGGAGTTTTCTGCTGCACATCTGTAGTTTCTTTGTCAATTTTGCAAGGAAGCTGGCAAATGAAGGGGAAACTTAGACAATTCACTGGGTAATTTAATCAATTCTAACTTTTGATGGCTTGATTCTACATAACTTGTTCAATTCAAAGGTAGAGAAGGAAAAGGCAGAGAAGGGAACTAGAGGGTTGGCCATACCAGACTTAATTTTCACTAACAGAGATATAATGATAGAAAGGATTGAACTTACAGGAATCCTGGAGTGGGGTGGGGAGTGACCATGCAATATTGGAATTAAACATCATGCAAAAAAAAAATCAAATTTGAGTCTTGGACTTTAAGAGACCTAATTTCAGCAAATTTAGAGATTGCTTGGGAAGGATTCCATGGATGGAAATCCTGAAGGGGGAAACAATCCATGAAGCTTGGAAAACTTTGAAAAATAGTATTATAAAAGCCCAGTCTAGCAGAATACTAATGAAGAAGAAAAATAAAAGATCTGAAAAGAAACCAGCATGGCTGTGCAAAGAACTCTCTGATAAACTGAAAGATAAAAAGGACAAGTATAAAAAGTGTAAAGGGGCACATAACTAAAGCAAAATATCAGCAAATAGTCTGAGCCTGCAAAGATGAAGGAAGGAAAGCTAAGGCTCAAAATGAACTAAGGCTTGCGACCAAAGTCAAAAATAACAAAAAAAGCTTCTTTCAACATGTAAAAAACAAGAAAAAAGTGAAGGAAATGATTGATCCATTAGTGGAAGCACCATGGCTGTCAGTCTGGAGTCTGGTAACCAGGGTGCCTTTAATCATTTTGTAGGCTAGAAATATTTTTAATTCCTCCCTCCTTTCTGTCCTTCTCTTTCTTTCCCTCTCTTTTTCTTTCTCTTCTTCTTTTCTTTGTCTATCTTCCTTTTTCATTTTTTCCCTTTAATCAAACATAAAGTTGGCAATTCTACGCAACTCCAGGGTCTCCAAAGTAGACCAGTTAGATACAATCTGATGGAAATGCCCCCTTATTGTCACTGGCGGACTGGTCTACAAAGGCAGAAGCCAGGATTCGTTGGTTTTTGGGGTTGTTCATATCTAAATGGGCAGAGGCAAACCCTGCTTCCAGGAAGTGAACCCAGATGGCATCTGGTATTTCCCTTTCCCTTTTTCCATTGTATGCTGGAACTTGGACCAATTTAATGACTTGTGCCCAATTTCTTGCAAAGTCTCCAACAAATTCTCTTTGGACTGATTATGTTCATCCCAGTGGGTTGCAATGTTATAATCCCAGTCAGGATGATTCAATGGGCAGGCGACTCTCACTGGGGCAACATCCCCGGCAGCTATTATAACTGGACATCTGGCAATTTCCTTGGTCTTTTTGAACAGCTTTAGGATCTCATCCTTCATGAGGAAGAGATGTAGCAATTGTATCATGTCAGCCCATGATGGAGTGTTGTTTCCATTTAGGGTCCGTTTCTTTCTCCAGCTGTGAGAGAGGCAGCAGGGTGCTCTTTGGAAAAGAGGTTCCATTTATTTTCTCAGTAACAGCAACAGCAACTGGCAAAAAAATGGGTGGCAACCTAGTGAGTTTGTGTCCTTTGTTCCAAGGTGTTTGGGTGTAGGTGTGAAGATGGGCTCTTTCTGTGTTTTTGGAACTGGGGGAAGTATTTTTCACTTTTGTTATAAGTTTTCCTTTTGTCGTGTAAATTGTTGTAGCTGATTCTTGAGGGCAAAGCGAAGTGCGCATATGGGTGCCTTTGATTTTCTAATTTATCTCTAATCTGAATGATCAGTTTCTCTCTCTTATGTGGTCAACTCAGCCCTTTCAGAGATTGCTTCACTGTTTAGTATTTTGTGAATGGTTTTTCTAGGTGGGCAACATTGTATCTTCTGAATGAAACATAATTTCCCTAGGTTTAGACCGGCAACTGTTTTAGTGGAGAAAAAGACGGGAGGCTTCATGTTTCATTCTTATGGGGATTCTTTGGAAAGTTAAGATGGGAGGGAATATTTGATTTCTGGGGAGGAGCTTTCCCTTTCAATTCAATAGATATTTTGGCAATATATAATAATAATAATAATAATAATAATAATAATAATAATAATAATAATAATAATAATAATAATAATAATAATAATAATAATAATAATAATAATAATATAGGCAGGAAACCCTATACCATTTCAGACAAATGGCTGTTCAGTCTCTTCTTAAAAATATGTGTTGACAAATTTTGCTGAATCATTTTCGATCACTTATGAACTTAGCGGTAACCCAGATTTATACATGAAAATATCAGGTGGTGTCAGAAACAAAAGTGTCTACTTATAAAATCCCTGGATGTTTCCATTCTAGTTCCATCCCTTTCTGGAGAAGAATGAATTCTACAATCTTTCCCATTTGAAACTGCACTTGGACCAAAATGGAGAAGTGGTTTCAGATATGGACATCCAGTGCTTGGTTGTTTCATCCAGTAGACATTTTATGAAAAGGAAACTGGGAAGTATTGAAAGACAGAGACTTATAATAAACCAAAGGGCTCTTTCATTGCTAAACGTGCTCAACAGGGTAGGTAAAATATTGTGCTGTTCTCTCTTTTTTTCTAGAAATTAGGACCCATTTCAAGTGGGTTAATTCTAGTCATCCTGCTGGATGATGAACCTCAGTGAGAGTTGAATGTATGGAAGAAAAAACATGCAGTTTTCTTAGATTTCTTGGGGGGGGGATGGCTTCAGTAGAATTCAAAAAGGTGCCCCTCAGATGCTGTGATATGGAATACTCTTTTAAACTGATTCAGCCATGTTCAACATCAGATGCTGCATGTTTATTTTTAGGATACAGACCATGGTCTTTCTGTATCTCTTCTATAAGTTAGAATCTCCTTTAAACTGGTAAGAAACCCTCAAGTGCTGGCATTTGTGTTGTGAATAGCCCCTGGTTTTTTTAACCAGTGTCTGCACTAAGGTTCGGACTGAATCAGATGAAATGTAGTCATGAATGGTTAGAGGTCCTGTTGGTCCATGTGGGATATAAGATGAAGATCTGAAAGACAAAGTTTATTCTTTTGAAGACAGCAAAGTTCACATTCTAGACAGAGAGGATCAACAATTTGAAAGAGGGATCAAAAAGACTGACCAGCCCTCTCTCAGTAGAGGGGGAGGGTAGAACATCACCTATCTATCTACCACACAATCCTTTTTAACAGTCCCAAGAAGATTCCACATCCATTTGCACGATGATTCAGGTGATTCTGAGGGTACAGACAAACCCCAAGTGGCCTCAACCACTCTCAGTGAGTTAATGACCAGATGACTGCAAGGAATATAAATCTTTCCATTCTCACCATTCAATAAGCACTGAAAAAGCTTCTTGGATGAGAAGCAATACATTTTCAAGGGGGAAAAAAATAAAAAGTCCATTTGCCTTGTGAAAAAGCATCTTTGGGACAAAATATACCTGATTTACCCTGTTTGAGGGACATGTTCTCATGACCCCACCTCCATCTCATCTCACTCCAGTTCTAGAAACTAGACATTCAGTTTTAGTCTTAGTTCACCAGCATGGAAGCCATATCAAATAAAGAAATAAATGTATAAATAAAGAAAGAACATCTCCTTTAAGGTTGATAGTTCTAATTGGTAAGGAACTTTTCCTTTATACCTTAATTGAAGGATAGTTTTGAACTACTATCAAAGGTGACTGGCTTTGCAGTGTTTTATATACTCCAAAAGAAACCTTTCCAGATTCAACTAGTCAGAAATTTCTTTCTTCATCAGAGATTTCTTGTATTTTAAAAAATGTAACAGAACAACATTTATTATAATAATATTTTTTTCTTAAGTTTAATATAAGTTCATCATACTTTATAATCATGGATATGTGAAGAATGGGAGAATGCATGTTAATATAGCCATTAGGAGGAACCCACCACTTGTCACTTCATGCTGTAATATTTTCTCAGTTCCTTCCTTCCATGCTTTATTAAGTAGAAAAGTCCTTTATCGCTCTGAGACATGCCAGAAGTAAAAGCCAGGAACTATATGAATCTGTCAGTGGTTGTATCTCCTGCAGCCATTTGGAACTAGTTAGAGAATTCATATTTCTTCAAGTTAAGCCCAGAGAGACGACTCAAATAAACTTCATATCTACCTCCATTTTCCATGGATGCTTAGTCCAGACATATGTTCTTTGGCATTCCTTGTTTTTCTCCTTAGCCTTTGCCTCAGTCCCAATGTGTGGAAAATTGTCATCCTGAATTTGTCAAGTGGAAGCGAGAAGGAGAGCCAATTTGTTGCTATGACTGTGTTCCTTGTCCAGAGGGGACCATCTCTACTCAGGAAGGTGGGTGACATCAAGGAAAAAGAGCAGATTTGTGAGGTTCCTCTACAGAATTTTTATGGAAGTCAGTGTTAAAGGATGTGTTAAAGGTCAAATGTTTTTTTTTGTTTATTTTCAAATTGCACGCTTTCTTATCTAAAAGGAGGAATAGCCAAAAGACCTTGAAGGAGGAGCTGGAGAGAGATGACATTTGGGGCAAGTTTTGCTCTAGCCAAAGAAAATATCTGTTCTGCTTTTTATTTTGGATGTCTCTTTCCACTTTTATCTTTCTATGAATATCTAAATTCTTTGAAATTTGAGGAATTACAGTATCTTAGGTCTACTCTCTAGAAGAATCTTTGCAATTTATTCTATATAGATCTCCCCTTGGGCATCACTAGAAAAAATGGCTGGTCCACAATGAGATGATATGTACAGTTATTTAATGTACCACTGATGAGAGTAAGCATTCCAGATTATTTGCAGGACTAGTTTTTTTTGCTATTTTGCTATTTTTTTAAAAAAGGTTTTTGTTAAGACGTTAAGAAATGCATCTTAGAAAATCCTCCTAGTATCAATTGCTTTCCAAAGAAGTTATTTCTTGAAAAGTAAAAAGATAGAATATTAAAGAATTGTTTCTTTGGGGGTTTTGCAGATACAGAAAAATGCACAAAGTGTCCAGATGATAAATACCCAAATAAGGATCGTATCCAATGTATCCCCAAAGTTATATCCTTCCTGTCTTATGAAGAAAATCTGGGGATCATCCTGATCTCTTTTGCCCTGCTCTTGTTCCTAACCACAATGTTTGTGTTAATCATATTCATTAAATACCGAGAAACTCCCATTGTCAAAGCCAACAACCGGGACCTCTCTTACATCCTCCTGGTCTCCCTCCTGCTTTGCTTCTTGTCTTCTTTTCTCTTCATTGGTCAACCAAGGAGAGCCACCTGCATTCTCCGACAAACAATTTTCAGCATCGTCTTCTCCGTTGCCATTTTTTCTCTCTTGGCCAAAACCATCACAGTGGTGCTGGCTTTCTTGGCCACAAAACCAGGAAACCGAGCAAAGAGATGGTTGGGGAAGAGCTTGGCCAACTCCATTATCCTTTCTTGTTCTGCTGTCCAAATTATCATTTGTACCATCTGGCTGGGAGTGTCTCTCCCATTTCCTGATTCTGACTTCCACTCACAGCCTGGAATGATCATCCTGCAATGCAACAAAGGCTCTGTTGTCATGTTCTACATCACCCTCAGCTACATGGGCTTCTTAGCTGCTATTTGCTTCACTGTGGCCTTCCTAGGCAGGAATCTTCCTGGGGCCTTCAATGAAGCCAAGCTGATCACCTTCAGCATGATGGTCTTCTGCAGTGTCTGGGTGACATTTTTGCCCACCTATCTGAGCACCAAAGGGAAATACATGGTGGCTGTTCAGGTCTTCTCCATCTTGGCCTCCAGTGCTGGTCTTCTGTGTTGCATCTTCATCCCAAAGTGTTACATAATCATTCTGAGGCCAGACCTAAATATAAAGGAGCAGCTTACAACCAGAAGAAATGTAGAAATCTAGAGACAGAGGAATGTCAACTCTCAACATGTTCCAAGAGGCCAAAAGTAGAAAATGGTACAAGGTCTTCTTCATGGATGACTAGGGCAACATTTTTGCTTCAAATCACCAAACGGCAACTGGCAGATAGGACTGTGAGGAAAGTTAACCCTTGGAGTAGTGGGAAAGTATCTGGAAATACAGAAGGATTGCATGTGGCAAGCATGACATCCTTGTTTCTGAGTACATTTTACCAAAACTGCTATGGCTATGCAACCGATATGTTTCTTTTTCTTTAGACAATAACTCTTTCTTGAGGATAGTAATGGTAGATTGGTGGGAAAATAACTTGAGACTTGCTAATTATGAATATTCATGCTTATATCATGTATTAAATATGCATATCTACTATTATCATTTTGTCCTCCCTGAAATGTATCAATAGGAGTGAACCCTGTGTCTGCAGGATTTCCTCCCACTAATTTCTGGAAGGAAATTCCTCCTGTGTCCACTGAATAAAGAATAAATGCAGTGAGCCTTGATTATTGGTTAGATTCACAATCTTCCTGTTGCTCCCAGGGACAACAGGTGAGGTGTCCTGTAGGATGGATATTGATCCCATGTCCTCTTCCAAATAATGGCACCAATTAGGAGGCTGTGTAAGGCAACAATCGGTGTGTAAAAATCCATTTTTCTAGTGAGCTTTGTGGATCATTTATGCCCTCATGCTCATATCCCATCTGAGTAATGACTGGAGGTGTCCAGAAAGCAAGGCAGAATTTGGCTTAGGAGGGGTGAGAGTGACCTTCCTGTGTCAAGCAAAGACTGACCCCAAGACTCTGTTCAAACTGCCTTTTTTCTATTTCTTAATGGATAAATTTCCTAAGCAAATACCTTGCATGATGGGAATTGCAAAACAGTGCTCAGGTGGACTGTGATTGGTGAATGAATGCTTCTCAAATTAACAGATAAGCCTGTTGTGGGCCAAGGCTGAGAGTTGGCCTACTGTCTTCACTCTTGCCTCCAGAGATTGTGAAAGAAAGGCAGTGTGGGAAATTAAAAAGAATCATAAATAGTTGTTTCTCCTCCATTGGAAGAGAAATATTCTGAAATGCAGGGAAGGAAAGGGGAAGGCCAGCCAGATATGCCCTCCAATTCCACACATGGACAGAGATCATGCAGATAAGTAAATCTGAACAAGAAATGGCAGAATCTCTGAGAGGAAGGCAATCAGGAAATTTGCAAACTTAACGATTCTTGCAGGAGGATCCACAAGGTGTTTTTGCTGATTTATGAAACACCAGTGTGGACCAAGTGTGGTTACATATATGGAGCAATGAAAATAGTAAAATTCAATGATCATACTGTGCACTAGGAAATTGACAAATACATGAGAGGACTTTCACAGGAAGAGAGGTTCCTACTGGAGGTCCTTTTGATTTGAAATTGTTGGTGTAGTCTGAATGCAAACTAAGATTTTGAAAAAAAAACAAAAAACCTCTGCCCTTCATCCCTTAATCTGCATGCCTGATCCTACTTTCAAATAGATGTGGGAGACCTGGCTCAAGTCTTTTGGCTTCTGGGTAGGAGTCAGCAGAGAATGGAGGGGAAATGAAGGACCTGTAATCATGCAGCACTTCCATCTGTAAAATTTCCTGCCCACCTATCTGAGCACAAAGGGGAAACACATGGTGGCTGTGCAGGTCTTTTCCATCTTGGCCTCCAGTGCTGGACTGCTGGGCTGCATCTTCTTCCCCAATTGCTTCATTATCATTCTGAGGCCAGATCTAAACACTAAAGAATATCTAATTATAAGGGCTGAGACATAATATTAAAATTGTTTCTTAGGTTCATGAAATTTAATTTTTCATTACTTATATTATTGGGCTTGTAGGCTTTCTTAACATTTACTTGACAATTAAAATTATTTAAAATGAAAGGAAGTGAACTTAAAAATGTAACATTAATGAAATTAAAGTAAAAAACAATCATTAAACAGTAAAACAAATTAATAATTAAAACTGTCATGCAGCTAGTGAAGGACAGAATAAGAAATGAGATAGCTACATCAACATAAGACAGCTGCAGAAGACATGAGACTCCCCGAAAAGAGGGGGAAGGAGTCTTTTTTCTTAGGTGGGATAAACATGGTGCTCTCTTTCTCTCTATGACTTTTTTCTTGAAAGTAGATGATGGTAATAGAACTGGGTATTAAGAACATGCAAATGATTCCCCAGTGGCTACACTCAGGATGACCATCCCCACTTACTTCTGTAGTTATTAAGTGACATCATAACCCTTGTGGGGCCTCTGAATTCCATGACTTCAGGGTTGACTCATCATTCTTCCAACACCCTTTCTGGACATTTCTTATAGACCAATGTATGAATATTAGTGCCCTCCTCTTCCAGATAAGAAACATTACCCCAAGAGAAAACTGACTCAGAGACATCAGGAACACAGGGAATCCCAAATACACCTACCAACCATTTGGCAATATTTCCAGGCAGAAGGAATTTTCAAAAAACCTCAGGAATGAATAGGCCAAAAGGGCCCCACTTCACCAACCATACCCACAGAAAAAGAAGAGGTACCTCAAGTTCCCCCCAAACCAGTTTCTGGAAGGTGTGACAAAAATCAGGTTGCGCTATCCTCTGTGCTATGGGCACTGCCACCATCACAGCTGCACACCTGACAGCCCAATTTTTTTTTGTAATAAACTAAGATACTTCAAAATTTAAAGGATCTCAGTGTCAGAGAAATATGGAAGGACAATGGAGAGAGCATCGAGGACAAAATATTAAAATGTTCTATCCACTCTAAAACTTTCTCCCCATTAATCATATAGTACAATCCACAGTCTGACATTTTCCTGCTGTTAGTCAGCTCTCATCCAAAAATCANAAATTCACTTTAGTCACAAGCAATTTTAAAATCATTTCCAATTTAGGATTCATATATGGAGATCTAATAGAAAACAAAACCATAAAGAGGCCCAACTCTTAACATTAGACAGAGTTCAAGGGTACTGATTACTTAATAGGCAATAAGAACACAGCACTAGAGTTATGTGTCACCAACCTAGAATGCCAGCAAACTCCATAGCTGTAGTTGATCTTGTATCCAGTGCTCTCTGGAGACAAGATCCCACATTGAAAGAAAGCAGGAGATATTATCTGGGCATTGAAGTATCTTCCTCCAGCATCACTTTCTGGACATGTCCTGACAGGGATGACCACAACCACTACAGGACACTATCCCCAGGGATGGATTTGTGATTTTTCACTAAAATACTAAACTTCTGCAACTGTCCCTTTTCAACATGGAGCCCTGGAAAGAGCTCAGGATCCCAAGAGGAGAAGTTTCTTCTCACTATCATTTTCACAATTCTGGTCTTTGAGACCTCTTCTGCTACTTCTTGCCTCTGATGTAAACATTGGATTGAAGAAAGATTAAAGGGATCTTGCATCAGAAAAGGATAAATGCCACAGGCCATGCTCTGTGGGACAGGCAGAGATTGTGCTCCTGAATGTACCTTTCTCTCCTTTCCAGATGAAGATTAGCTTGTTTCTGTCTGAATCAGGAAAGTGAGAGTGCTTTGATTTCTTCTAACACTACTTCTTGTTCATGTTTAGAAACAGGAAGGGGATTGATTCAGCCCTATAAGTTATGGATCTTCTGCTTCTGATGCTGCTGATTTCTCAGGCAGTTTCTGTGAACCTTAGAATGAAATGCCCACTAAATTTTGAGAACTGGGATTGGGAAAAACCATGGAACTATTACAGGCCAGGAGACCATTTCATTGGTATAGTCACCAGTGAAACAACATCATCACCTAGAACGTTGCCTTTCAACCTGGCTCCTTCTAGTCAGTCTCGCTCATGAGTTATTCAATGTGATGGAGTTGCATACCCTCCACTTGCAGTTCTAACACTCTTATTTTCTTTTGATTCCACTTACTCTTTACTGATAGGTTCATGAAATTTAATTTTTCATTGCAGTTATTATTGGACTTGTATGCTTCCTTTTCATCAGTTTGCCAATTAAAATTATTTAAAACCAAAGAAAATAAACTTGTGAAGTGTGTAAAACTAATGAAATTAAATTTGAACATAATCATCAAATAGTAAAATAAATGAATTAATAATTACAGTGTGATAATTATATTAACATAAGACAGCTGCAAAAGATATGAGACTCCCCCAAAAGAGGAGGAAGGAGTCTTTTTCCTTAGATGGGATGAATATGGAAATCCAAGTCTGTGTAAGCATGCTCTCTTTCTCTTTATGACTTATTCTTGAAAGTAGATGAAGGTAGTAGAGCTGGATGTCAAGAACCTGCAGATGACCTCCAGTGGCAACAGTCTGGATGACTCTCCCCAGTTATTTCTGCAGTTGTTGGGGAGCATCATAATAATGTCCCAAAAGGAATCACTTGATCCAGGAATGAAAGCAGCCTGAGAGCATATTAGTCTCTTATCCAAATAAACCACATGATCAGCTAGCCTCTAAATGGGAAGGTTTCAGAAATCTGCCATGTGAATGGGAAAAGATTCCATAAGGGAAAATGGCAGGAGGTCATCTCTAAGGCTTTACTATCCAGACTCAGCTGGGAGCTGCAGGCAGAGCCCACCTTCTCTGGAATCTACCTAGAGACCAAGATTCTTTGCATCATTTTAGTGTAGGTAAAATATGAGAGCTGAAGCACAAACAGGAGAGGAAGGAAAGCTGGTGGTCCATTCCTTGATCTTCCTTCCTTTCCTTCAAGAAACAACTCAAAGCAGAAGGTAGAAATGAAAAGATAGAGCATAGAATAATACAATTTGAAAGGATCTTGAAGGTCTTCTATACAAACCCCTATTCCAGCAGGAGACCCTATACCAGACATATCAAACACAAGGCCCGCGGGCCACAAATGGCCCACCATATGATTGGATGTGGCTCGGACACCTGTCCTGGAAATGACAAAGGTCCGGCCCCCGCCAACTTGGTGCTAGCCTGGCCCAGGCGAGCACTCGCCCTGGGCACGTGTAGAGGAGGAGGCAAGTGCACATGGGCTGGTGGAACCCAGCAACAGCTGCAGCTCATTGGCCCCTTGACCACTCATTGGCCTGCAGCAATGGCCAGGGACGCACAATAAGCTGCATATCAACGCTGCTAACATCGGATGTTTTTGCTTTGACAACATATGGAGATGCAACCATTTTCCTTCTTATGTTTTACTCTTCGAATTAGAGTTAGAATTAGATGATACTGAGGGGAGGAGGAGGAATGTGGATGGGAGTTTAGTTAGACATAACAATACTGTAACCAGTGTGAGAATCAAGGTTTTTGAAATAAGAGATGATAAGAATTGGTGGGCTGGAGAACTGGAGGGAGAGCCTGCATTTCAAACTAATTAATGTGATTTATGACTGTAAATTAGAGGAGGGAATTGTGCTTTGATACTATGTGCTCAGGGGAGGGGAATTCAGATTTTGGCTTTGGCTATGTACATGCCGATGCTATGCTTCTCAAATAAAGATTCTTTAAGGTAAACAATGCCTCAAAGTTCTTTGAAGAGTTTCATCAGTTGGAACCATGACATTGCGCTTGGCCCATGCAGCACATTCTCGCACCTCGGGGCCCAGCAGTCAGGCTACTCCGCCACTTAGCAGCAGCAGAAGCAGCAGCAGGAGCTTCACCGCCCCTCCATTCTTCTCTAGCCTGGGAGGGCATATAGTAAGCTGCGCTTGGCCCACCCCACCTATAGCGCATTTGTGCACCTGGAGCCTGTAGCCAAGCCACCTCTGCCACGTGCCAACTCTGACAACAACCTTGTCACCCCTCTGCTCTCCTCTAGCCCAGGAAGGCCGCCAAACCAGAGGAAGCTGCCATCGCAGCCCACTAGGCATCCCATTAGCTGCACTTGGCCCGTCCCACCTGTAGCGCATTTGCACACATGGGGCCTGCAGCCAAGCCACTCCTGCCACGTGCCAGCTCTGTAACAACCTTGTCACCCCTCTGCTCTCCTCTAGCCCAGGAAGGCCGCCAAACCAGAGGAAGCTGCCATCGCAGCCTGCTGGGCATCCTGTTACCCGCACTCAGCCCATCCCACTTATAGCACATTTGCGCACATGGGGTCTGTAGCCCCACTGCAGAACTGGCAGCAGCCTCAAGGAAGAGGTAAGCACGGCCATGCACCTCTTTGGGGAAGCGGAGCTGGTCTGGTCTGGATGAGGCAGGGCTCCAGGCAGCCACGCCACCATCTGAGAGTCCTTCACATGGCCTGAGAGGGATAGCGAGGGTCCCTCTGGTAGTCGGGGCTTTGGCATTCACTGCTGGGCAAGGGAAAGTCTCAACTGCTCCATGCTCTGGAGACAGCGAGCCTCACCAAATGGCCAGCCCAGGAGCCAGCAACACCAGCCTTCTGGCCCCTTAGCCCCTTGCGTGCTGCCAGCTAAGAAGGGGGGAGGACATGCAGGGAGGAAAGACTGAGGGACTCTTGTTCCTTTGGGTGCTCCAAGACCATCTCATCCTGGGGAAGCATCCCCACAAACTGAAAAGTTTGAAGTTTGAAGTTTATTGTATTTATATCCCGCCGTTCTCCTGGTGGACTCAGGGCGGCTTACAGCCAGTTAAAACAGAACAATTAATACAAATATACAAAGTTTAAAATGAATTAAAAGATATATTTTAAATAGGCCTTTTCTTTTAAAAGTTAATTAAAATCCAATTTAAAATATCCCTAGGCCAGTCCTGCCAGCTGAAACAGCCATGTCTTGAGGGCGCGGCGGAAGGAGGGGAGATCCGGAATCACCCGGATCTCTGGGGGCAGCTCGTTCCAGAGGGTGGGAACTCCAACAGAGAAGGCTCTCCCCCTGGGGGTCGCCAACCGGCACTGTCTGGTTGACGGCACCCTGAGGAGACCCTCTCTGTGGGAGCGTATCGGCCGGTGAGAGGTGATCTGTGGCAGAAGGCAGTCTCGGAGGTAGCCAGGTCTGATGCCATGGTGCGCTTTAAAGATGATAATCAGCACCTTGAAGCGCACCCGGAAGGCCACAGGCAGCAAGTGCAGCTCGCGCAGCAGCGGCGTTACATGGGAGCGACGAATCACTCCCATCACCGCCCGCGCGGCTGCATTCTGGACTAACTGGAGCCTCCGAGTGCTCCTCAAGGGGAGCCCCATGTAGAGAGCGTTACAGTAGTCCAGGCAGGAGGTGACAAGAGCATGGGTAACTGTGCGGAAGGCATCCCGGTCCAGAAAAGGCCGCAACTGGTGTACCAGGCGTACCCGGTAAAACGCCCCCCTGGCCACAGCCGTCAACTGGTCTTCCAGTGTCAGCCGTGGATCCAGGAGGACGCCCAGATTGCGTACCCTCTCTGAGGGAGCCAAAGTTTCGCCCCCTATAGTCAGCGATGGAGTCAGCTGACTATACCTGGGAGNGGGGTGGCCTGGGGTGGAAATGTACAGCTGAGTGTCATCAGCGTACTGATGGAAGTCCACCCCAAAGCCACGAATGATCTCCCCCAGCGGCTTCACATAAATATTGAACAATAAGGGGGAGAGGACCGACCCTTGTGGCACCCCACAAGTTAGGGGCCTTGGGGCCGACCTCTGCCCCCCTGCCAATACAGACTGCATGCGATCGGTGAGGAAGGAGGAGAACCACCGCATAACGGTGCCCCCCACTCCCAACTCCACCAGACACCGCAGCATGATACCGTGGTCCACAGTATCAAAAGCCGCTGAGAGGTCCAAAAGAACTAGGACAGAGGAATAACCCCTGTCCCGGGCCCTCCAGAGATCATTCACCAATGTGACCAATGCCGTTTCCGTGCTGTATCCCGGTTTGAAGCCTGACTGGAGCGGGTCTAGATAGACTGTTTCCTCCAGGTGTCGGGGGAACTGCTGCGCAACCACACTCTCAACAACCTTCGCCACAAAGCGAAGGTTGGAGACCGGACGATAGTTAGCTAATACATCTGGGTCCAGAGAAGGCTTCTTAAGGAGAGGCCTCACCACCGCCTCCTTCAAGGCCGTGGGGAAGACACCCTCCCGCAAAGAAGCGTTTATAATTCCCTGGAGCCAGGCTCGTGTCCCCTCCCGGGCAGCCAGTACCAGCCAGGAGGGGCACGGATCCAGTAAACATGTGGTTGCATTCAGCCTCCCCAGAATCCTGTCCACGTCCTCAGGAGCCACAGAGTCAAACTCGTCCCATATAACAGTCTTAAGACTTGCTCCTGTCTCCTCCCCCGGGGCCACCCAGTCAGAGTCAAGACCTTCCCGAATCCGAGCGACTTTGTCATGCAGATATTGAGCAAAATCCTCGGCCCTCCCCTCCAGGGAATCCCCTCCCCCCCTCAACTGAAGGAGAGAGTGGGCCACCCTGAAGAGGGTGGCCGGGCGATTATCTGATGACGCAATGAGGGTGGAGTAGTAGTTAGACCTCGCCACCCTCATCGCCACTAGGTAGGATCTAACCTGTATCCTTGCCTGTGTTCGGTCAGATTCGGTTCGGCTCGCCCTCTAACTGCTCTCCAGGCGTCTTTTCCGACGCTTCATCTCTCTCAGCTCCTCGGTAAACCAGGGAGCCAATTGAGATCTGCGCCGGGTCAGAGGCCGCAAAGGTATGACTCGGTCCAATGCTGCGGCAGCGTCCGCCTCCCAGGCCGCCGCCAGATTGTCAACCGAATCGTGAACTAGGTCCTCAGGATATGGCCCAAGCTCCGTCAGGAACCTCTCCGGGTCCATCAGGCACCTGGGGCGGAACCATCTAAGTGGTTCCTCAGCAAACATTCAACAATATTGGAATTCAACATTCTGGAAGCAAAAGCAATAGAACACAGTCAAACTAGAGTCTTGGACTTTAAGAGAGTTAATTTCAATAAACTTAGAGACAGCTTGGGAACAATTCCATGGATGAGAAACCTCAAGGGGAAAACAACTCAAGAAGCTTGGAAAATTTTGAAAAATGAGATAATAAAAGCCCAGTCTAGCACAATACCAACAAAGAAGAAAAACAACAGCTCTCAAAAGAAACCAGCATGGCTGCATAAAGAACTCTCTGATAAATTGAAAGATAAAAAGGACAAGTATAAAAAGTGGAAAGAGGGGAACATAATTAAAGCAGAATATCAGCAAATAGTCAGAGCCTGCAAAAATGAAGGAAGGAAAGCTAAGGCTCAAAATGAACTAAGACTTGCGACCAAAGTCAAAAATAACAAAAAAAAAGCTTCTTTCAACATGTAAAAAACAAGAAAAAGGTTAAGCAAAAAATTGGTCCATTAATGGGAGAAAGTGGCAAGAAGGTGACAAACAACAGGGAGAAAACAGAACTGTTTAATTCTTTTTTTGCATCTGTCTTTACACAAAGGGAAAAAACAGACCAACCTATCAAAAACAGTACCATAAAAAATAGATTAGAAACACAAGTTAAGATAGGCAAGAAAATGGTAAGTGAGCATCTATTCAGCCTAGACGAGTTCAAATCACCAGGACCAGATGGACTATATCCCAAGGTTCTCAAGGAACTGGCAGATGTAATCTCAGAACCACTGAACTATATTTTTCAAAGATCCTGGAGCACTGGGGAACTACCAGAGGACTGGAAAAGAGCTGATGTAATTCCCATGTTCAAAAAAGGGGAAAAAATAGACCCAGGAAATTACAGACCTATCGGCCTGACCTCAATACCTGGGAAGATTCTGGAAAAGATAATCAAACAACAAATCAGTGAACACCTAGAGATAAACAAAGTCATTACTAAAAGCCAACATGGGTTTGTCAAAAACAGATCATGCCAGACAAACCTTATTGCATTCTTTGACCAAGTGACAAAATTAGTGGATCAGAGGAATGCTGTGGATATAATTTACTTGGACTTCAGTAAGGCATTTGATAAAGTAGATCACAACCTACTACTTGATAAGGTAGAAAAATGTGGGTTAAACAGCATCTCTACCAGAGGATTCATAGCTGGCTGACCGGCCGTACTCAGCATGTGGCCCTCAATGGAACTGCATCTACATGGAGGGAAGTGTGTAGTGGGGTGCCCCAGGGCTCTGTTCTGGGCCCAGTGCTCTTCAACATCCTCATCAATGATTTGGATGAGGGGATAGATGGGGAACTCATCAGATTTGCAGATGGCATCAAGCTGGCAGGAATAGCCAACACTCCAGAAGACAGGATTAGGATATAGGAGGACCTGGACAGACTTGAACACTGGGTGCTATCTAACAAAATGAAATTCAATGGTGGAAAAAGTAAGGTTCTGCATTTAGGCAAGAAAAACCAAATGCACAGGTACAGTTTAGATAATCATCAATTTTTCTGATGATTATCTCCTGTATACACAGGAAGTTGCAGTTATATTTTTTGGCACATATCCCACAACAATGGACATGGAAGATGAGTATAGGTAGGAACAGTAGCCAAATACTCACTGGGCTTCATTTAACTAAATATGAAATCTCTAACTAGTGAGTAGTGGGGTGCCCCAGGGCTCTGTTCTGGGCCCAGTGCTCTTCAACATCTTCATCAATGATTTGGACGAGGGGATAGATGGGAAACTCATCAAATTTGCAGATGACACCAAGCTGGCAGGAATAGCCAACACTCCAGAAGACAGGCTTAGGATACAGGAGGATCTGGACAGACATGAACATTGGGCACTATCTAACAAAAATAAATCCAATGGGGAAAAAAGTAAGGTATAGTATAGGTGGTAACTGGCTCAGTAGTAGTAACTGTGAGAGGGATCTCGGAGTCCTAGTGGATAATCACTTAAATATGAGCCAGCAGGGTGCTGCAGCGGACAAAAAGGCCAACACAGTGCTAGGCTGCATTAACAGAGGGATAGAATCAAGATCATGTGAAGTATTAATACCACTTTACAATGCCTTGGTAAGGCCACACTTGGAATACTGCATCCAGTTTTGGTCACCATGATGTAAAAAAGATGTTGAGACTCTAGAAAGAGTACAGAGAAGAGCAACAAAGATGATTAGGGGACTGGAGGCTAAAGCATATAAGGAACGGCTGCTGGAATTGGGTATGTTTAGTTTAACGAAAAGAAGGAAGAGGGGGGACATGATAGCAGTGTTCCAATATCTCAGGGGCTGCCACAAAGAAGAGGGAATCAAGCTATTTTCCAAAGTGCCTGAAGGCAGGACAAGAAGCAACGGATGAAACTAATCAAGGAGAGAAGCAACCTAGAACTAAAGAGAAACTTCCTGACAGTTAGAACAATTAACCAGTGGAACAACCTGCCTCCAGAAGTGGTGAATGCTCCAACACTGGAAGTTTTTAAGAAGAGACTGGATAGCCATTTGTCTGAAATGGTATAGGGTTTCCTGCCTGAGCAGGAAGATGACCTCCAAGCTCCCTTCCAACTTTATTATTATTATTATCATTATTATAAACACAGATGGTTGCTTTACATAGCCTCCTAAATGGTGCCATTATTTGGAAGTGGGCAGAGACACGAGATCAGTTTCAAAGCACCCGCATTATAGGATACCCCCCTTTTGTCCCTGTGAACAACATGAAGATTGTGAATCACACACATATACACACAAACACCCACACAAAAGAAGGGATTGTGAGATTATAGAAAGACCTCCTCCCCTGTGCCATCTTTATTATGCTTCTTCCTTGATCTCCAATGAACTCAGGTCACCAAATGATTGGAGAAAACTAACATTCCATCTTTATCATTTGTAAGCAAGACCACAAAAACCCAATAATCAAGGCTCACTGCAGATTATTTATTCAATGTCGACTGGAGGAATTTCCCTAGAAAATAGTGGGAGGAAATCCTGCAGGCAAAAGGATGCACTTATATAGTATTTATATATTTCAGGAAAGGAGGACAAAATGTTAATAGTACAAATGTGTATTCATAATTAGAAAACATCAGGTTATTTCCCACTAATCTACTGTTACTATCCTCAAGAAAGAGTTATTATCTAAATAAAAAGAAATATATCAGTTGCATTGCCATAGCAGTTTTGGTGAAATGTACTGAGAAACAAGGATATCAAGTTGCCACATGCAATCCTTTATATTTCCAGCTAGTTAATACCCTCCTACTACTCCAAGAACTTGCTTTCCTCACAATCTTAACTTCTGGTTGCTGTTTAACAATTTGAAGCAAAAATGTTGATCTAGTCATCCCTGGAGAACAGCTTGCACCATTTTTTAGGTTTGGCCTGTTGGAACATGTTGAGATTTGACATTCCCCTTTCTCACATTTCGACATTTCTTCTGGTCATAAGCTGCTCCTTTGTATTCAGGTCTGGCCTCAGAATGATAATGTAGCTTTGAAAGACCTTCCCCTCCAAAACTATTTCTGGAATATCAGCAACATTCCCATTGCATAAGTATCAGGTTTCATATATTTGGGGTGTGAGATTTCAGGCATCAGGTACACTAAGGGCACAGGGTAATATGCTAATTTGACTGCTCAAAAAAGCTCAGCTGCCATCTTACAATTATACTGGATAAGGAGGAAGGATGCTAACTTCCAACTGCCCTTTAATTATTTCAACCAAAATTGTTGCCCCATCTCATGTATGGGGACAGCTTGAAATAATTTCTATACTTGGCCTATTGGCCTGTTGAAATGTGTGGAGAGTGGAAATTATCTGTCTCACATTTAAACATTTCTTCTAGTCGTAAGTTGCTCCTTTGTATTCAGGTCTGGCCTCAGAATGATGATGTAGCACTTGGGGATGAAGATGCAGCCCACCAGACCAGCATTGGAGGACAAGATGGAGAAGATCTGCACAGCCACCATGTGTTTCCCTTTGGTGCTCAGGTAGGTTGGCACAAAACTCACCCAAACACTGCAGAAGACCAGCATGCTGAAGGTGATCAACTTGGCTTCATTGAAGGACCCAGGGAGATTCCTGGCCAGGAAAGCCACAGTGAAACAAATGGTAGCCAGAAAGCCCATGTAGCAGAGGGTGATATAGAACATGACAACAGAGCCTTCATTGCATTGCAGGATGATTGCTCCAGGCTGGGAGTGGAGGTCAGAGTCAGGGAATGGGGGAAAAACTCCAAGCCAGATGGAGCAGATGATAATTTGGACAGTAGAACAAAAAAGGATGATGGAGTTGGCCAGGCTTTTCCCCAACCATCTCTTTACTTGGTTTCCTGGTTTTGTGGCCAGGAAAGCCAGCACCACCGTGATTGTTTTAGCCAAGAGAGAAGAAATGGCAACTGAGAAGATGATGCTGAAAACTGTTTGTCGAAGAAGGCAGGTAACTTTCCTTGGTGGACCAATGAAAAGAAAAGAAGACAAGAAGCAAAGCAGGAGGGAGACCAGGAGGATGTAAGAGAGGTCCCGGTTATTTGCTTTGACAATGGGAGTTTCACGGTATTTAATGAATATGATTAAAACAAAATCTGTGGTTAAGAACATGAGCAGGATAAAAGAGACCAGGATGATGCCCAGATGTTCTTCATAATACAAGAAGGATAGAACTTTGGGGATACATTGGACTCGGTCCTCATTTGGATATTTATCATCCGGACACTTGGTGCATTTTTCCATATCTGAGAAAACAAAAAAGCAACTTTTCTTTAATATTCTATCCTTTCATCTTTCAGGAAATACTTTCTTGGGACAACAATTAATTCCAGGAGCACTTTCAAAAGTGCATTTCATAAAATCTCCACAGAAAGAAGGTAAGAAGAATACAATTTTCTACAAAACAGCTATGTTTCTAATAATCTGTGAAATTGTGGAAGTCCAAAGATCTTAATAATTTCCTGAATAATGTGCAGAATATTCATAGGAATCTATATTATTAGAAATAAATAATGAAGAAGTTAATATGTCTAGGAAAACTTCCTAAGTCCTTTCAGATGCGACTTCTTAATATACTGAACTCACAGGAAACCTATCTTGTTAATAAAGGAGAATATTTGTAGACTAGCATTGATGATGTTACCTAGTTTGGGTAATGAAACATCTGCAAGAAAACAAAGAAGCTCAGAGAGCAACAAGGACCCATCATACCTATTTTGTGAAATCCAGTTGGCTGGGAGAGAAAATAAGACCTGCAAATAATCTGGAAATGGGTACTAGGAGCAGCCATAGTATGGGTGTAATGAGGTGCACACATAATTGTCCACATCACCTCATTGTGGAGCAGTGACTCCTTCCCAGTGACTCCTTCCCAGTGATCCTCAAGAGTAGGCCCATGTTGAATGCATTACAATAATCCTTGTAGGAGGTGAATCTAGGACAACTCCTCAAGGTTTGTTTTTTTTAAAAAAAAAACAACAAAAACAAAACAAAACTCAGAGTCTCCTAGAGGAGTAAATGTGGGAGGATATATCCAAACTGAAAAGCAGATAAGATATTTTCTCTGGCAGTTGTAAATCTTGTCCAATCTGCCACACCCTCCTATCTCTATCCAGCCTCTCCCTCACAATCTTTTGGGTAGGTATTCTTCCTTTTAGATGAGATATTATGTAGTTTGAAAATAAATAAGAAATCGGTTAAGATTCAATCTCTCTTTCAACAAGCACTTTCATAGAAATGCTCTGGATGAATCCACTTCCATAAAACCTGCCATTTTCTCTGGTGTCACCCACCTTCCTGAGTCGAGATGGTCCCCTTCGGACAA
>NW_015389855.1:0-8564 GCF_001527695.2 Protobothrops mucrosquamatus
AGTCCCAATTATATACACAGACCTATATACACAGACATACAGATACACACACAAATACACACACACACACACACCATAGTAAAAATCATCGGGTCCTTAGCAGTTCTTCAAAGTAGGTAAATACAACCTCAGATGAGCAACATGACATATTACATCATGTCACTGTACACACACACACACACACACACACACACACACATTATGAATTGAAGCAAAGATCTGTAATAATTTATAGGAAAATAAATAGCCATACTTTTATATCCAAGGTACTAGGCACTTTCCTTTTAAGTACTGGTTTCTCTTCTATAATATGAAATAGTCATTCTGACCTATCTTGCAGATTCAGCACTTAGTCTACAAGTATAGTTTGCAAAGAATTTTGATCTTTTATTAAATGAGTTATATGAATGCATTTATTATGATGGCTTATTCATATGTATTGCAGAAAGAATTGAGCAAAAGTAAAAACAAATCTGGCAAAGCAAGTCAGCAAATTCATTGCTCTTGAAAAAGAGAGGTTTTATAAAGACTCTCTTCTCCAGTAATGTAAGACCACAATATCTACCCTAGGGAGGAAAAAAGAATGATTCACATTTCCAAATGTTACATTCAATAAGCAAAATAACAACTATAAGCATTACAAAAACACTACACAGAAAGCATTGGTCAGAAAGAAGAGTTGATGACCCAAGTGGGCACACAGGTTGTTATCTCAGAATATCTGAGAAGAAATGAGATTGCTGGCTTGTTCCATCTGAGACCTAGATATTCAACTAGTCAACGAACTGGAGGCTGAAAAGGATTTTTTTATTGCTCTCTAAACTGTCTTAGGGGAAAAAAAAGGAAATGTTTCCCCAAAAGTGTGGTGATAATGACATAAAACAAATAAAATAACATCTACTTATCAAAACTATAGAACTCTAAATTCAAATTCAGTGGTGGCAAGCAAGGTTCAACCTAAAATCTCGTATTGATGGAAACCATTCAGTAAGATAATGGGAAAATGCTGTCAATAATGCTTAATGCAACCTAAAATGAGATTTTGCTGCAGATTACAATCAAGCTAAGGACCATTACATGTCAAGCTAGTTTCCCAAATAATACAGTAAGGTAGAAAAAAATGCCCAGCCACAGCACACTTTTCTTTGTAAATTCTAATGATTGATTTACTGTGATGCTCACATTTAATCTCTGGTTGTAAATAGCATTGTGATTCTTAATAACTGAAGCATTTCCTTTCTTTTTGCAACTATTTGTGTTTATCCTTATGGTTAGGAGAATCCAATTATTTATTACTACAACCGTCCTCCAAAACCCATGAATATAATTAGAAGTACAGGTTTGCTAAAGTAACTCCATAATTGTAGAGATGTCAGTCAAAGAATATAATACCCTTTTTATTCTCATTCTCATTGCATCATTGCTTTGCATTTTCTATTTCTAGAGAGGCTTATGGTTGGGTATATATCTGTATGCATGTGTCAAAAATTACAAAATTACAAATCTCAAAATTATAAACAGCCTTACATGGAGCCTCTTCTTTTTTTACTTCTAAGCATCTGAATCGTCTTAATATACAATGAAGCCTGAACATATTTAAGGCTAATATTCTTATCGTGGACCTCTAACTTATAAGGGGCAAATAACTGCTCTCAATCCCAAATCAAGTGTACTAGTGCTCCATATTTCAGGAAGTATTATATTTCCATAATGATGATAAAGTCAAAATGAAGTAGATCTTTGAACATGTATTTAAGTGGTATTATATATAGAATATCACAGTTAAAAAGAGATGTGTTCACATTACTAGGGGAATGCTGGAGCAATATCTAATCTGAATGATATATAGACAAAATATCTTGTGAATGTTCTACAAGTATTGCCTTCCTTATCGTAATAAAATATGATGTAGGGAGATCAAAGATGAATATGCCAGCAATGTATATATTTTATCAAGATCTGTTCATTTCTTGGAGAAGTTACATGATGGCAGTTCTTAGTGATGAAAGACTGAATCATTATCTTTGAGAATAATGTGTCACCACAGCTCTGTAGAAATCATACTAATGGCTGTATATCTTTGACACTCTGATAAATAATCTTTGCCTACTTCACAGATTTTTTTTTCTCAACATAAACATCACTACTTAAAAGTTTAGGTTACACATCCTGGCAGAAATAAAATATTTTCAAGGCTATTTCTCTAAGGTATATTAAATTAATCTAAACACATGTATGAATATTGTTTCCACATATTTCCCACCATGGCTTATACATCTTACAACTAGCCTGACAATCTACAGAACAGGGATTGGCACTTTTCAGTAACAAAATGAAAATTTTCATGGAGAATGCCTGAGTTCAAAACTGTGTCACCTTCAATTGAAAGTAAAGATCTTAGATAATAACGTAGAAAGAGAGAGAGGGGAAAAAAATCTCTGCTTGTACCATTGGAGAACTACTGCAATTTGCAGCAGATAACATCCCTGTGCATTACAGATCCATGTTCAGTTTCAATCTGAGCCCCAGGAGATAAGAGAAAAAAGAATGCCAAGGGGTAATGAAGCTTCTGGAAACAGAGATCAACTAGTCACCTTCAAACAAGCTCAGGAAAGAGTTCAGAGATGCATAACCTGTAGATATTCAGGAGAGCCTGCTCCCACAAAGGCTTGGGCATACTTTGAGCCTCCTCAAATCTTTCTCCTAATGGTGTCTACCCTTTAACAAGATCCACTCCAACCAAATCCTTTTATATTTTGTTTTTGTATATATATGAGTGGGGGAGGGAGGGAGGGAGGGAGAGAGAATGAGCGAACGATAGAGAGAGAGAGGAGGAGAGACTCATTTAATACATTTAAATTATCCAGTTGCTGAAGCAATGAGAAAAATCACAATTCATTGGCCACATGCAGCCTTCACTCCCACCCCCATCCTAGCATCTTTATATCAACTGTTGTTTGGTATTATTCGATTTTCATTCTGCCTTTTACATATTTTGATCAATGTAGCAAATGTACCTAATTTTCCTGCTTCCTTTCCCCCCCTACACACACTACAACAACCTGTGAGGTGGATTGGACTGAGAAGCAAGTGCCTGCTTCAAAGTCACCCAAAGTCATGCCTAAGAGAAATACCTGGAACTTACATGCTCCTGGTTTCTAGGTCAGCACTCTTAACTACTATACCACACTGGTTTTTACTAGAGGTGGTGGTGAGTTTTCAGTGGTAAAAATGACTCAACGGGATTCTTACCAATCCATCCATTTTGCCACCTTTGCTGGACCCTAGGTGCATCCAGAAATTAAGCTTTATCCTTTTCAATAATATCACCACTCTGCTTATGTCACTTCTTGCCCTTATGCAGGTCAGCAAATTGTGACACACATACAATATTCCCCTGCTCAAAGAAAATTGCCTATATATTTGACACCATGATGCTTTATGAAAGATTGGTAGGAAGTACACAGTTATATTAAATACAACAAGGTTATCTCTTTTTGAAGTTATATATATAGCAGGAATGGGAGCCTGTTTGTCATAGTGGTTAAGCATCAAGCTAGACACTTGGAAGCCATGAGTTCTAATCCCACTTTAGGCACAAAACCAGCTTGGGCCAGTCACTTTCTCTCGACCCTAGGAAGAAGGAATAGCAAACCACTTCTGAAAAAAATTGCCAAGAAGACTGCAGGGAATTCTTCAGGCACACTCAAAGAATTAGACATGACTGAATAAAATAAAAAGTGGGTTTAACCTAAATGGTGGCATATTTCTCCCCAGTGTTTTAAACTAGTTTTAGAATAAATTGGTATGTGATTCTACTTTTCTGCTTCCTCATTCTTTTTATTTTGAATCCCAGGGAATATATACTTCTGTGTATCAGCTTCTGTCCACAATGAAAGCAAAAAAACAACAAAAAAAAAAACTCTTCCATCGATACATACCTCATATAACCCTTTTTTAATTTTTTCATTCTACTGATTTCCAGCCATGAATGTTTTAAAGGAAAGTTTGCACCCAAAGCCTCTTACACCAACGTATCTATTTAAAATAATTGTTTCCTTAGCAACTAGGTCCACCTTTATTAGTAATATATTAGTCTCAGTATCTACTATAGCAATTTGTTTTCACCAAACATTGTTTCTCATTAATTTCCTCAGAGTTAGTAATTAGAAACCCATACCTTTGACCATTCTTTTCCTTCATTTCAGCAATTCATTCTTCTAATGAAAGTGTTTATGATTTGTTATCAAAGACTCCTCTTCCTCTTATAATTGCACTTGGCTTTGACAAAAATTTCAATTTTCCTTCCACACACTCAAAAATCATATTATGTCATTATTTGCTTCTTTTTCAGCAAGGTTACATTTACTGTTTTCTTTGTGTAATTCAATCTTTTCTTCACATCTGATTAGACTCTTTTCTAGTTATACATTGCTTGTTTGAATACTTCATAAAAATCTGCCTGGTCCTTTGGAATTTCATAAAAGCTTTCTGTTAACTCTCCTAGTATAAGGCAGGGAATACATTTCATAACTCTTCTTTCTGAACTTTTCATCTCTTAGCAGTTCTTCAAAATTATTCAGACAAGCCTAGGGGTTCTCAGCAGAAATGTATAAACCAGCCTTTAGTAATGACTATACCAGGTTTTTGCAACTTGAGTACTTCCAATGCATTTTCTTCTTCTTCTTGAACTTTTAAATCTTCTTTATCTACCCTCATTTTTCCTAATTCTACTTGACTAGAATGTTCTTTATTCCACAGCTTTTCTTTCAGATATTCTAAGTATTCTCCATTTGATATGTTTTCCCCACTTCTTTCTTCTACACATTCCTGCAATGTACAGTAGTTTGCTTTGATATAAATCTAATTTCTTCTGCACTTCAGAAAGAAAATTGCACTCCTTTTGTTTTCTTTTTAACTAAAGCTGCCTTTGAACAACAACAAAAAAATGGCTGCTACAACTGCCTGGTTTATTCATTTGATGGGGTGGGTTTTTTTGGTAAATTTAATGACATAAACATGTTTTATATCCCTCTTTTCCATTTATAGTTGCCAGTTAATGACCTTATAACAACTCTTACCTCATAAATTGTTTAATATTATTTTCTCTCTCCATTTCTTTTAGGACTATTAGACAAGAAACTTGGAAAAAAAACTCTGGAACTTTGTTATTGCATATACTGACTGCAGTGATCATTCTTTATGTGCAAAAATGGAAAGTTATACTAATCCCCACAGTAAAAAGTTGAGACTGTAGCTTACTATTTTTATTTTATTGTGCTGAAAAAAGTTGGAAGTTAACACCTTTATCTTATTTTTCCTCCTACTTTTCTTTCCAATTTTTAAGCTTCCCTATTTCCCTACTATACTTATTTTCAGTTGTATTTTATATTATTATTCCTCACCCATTTCCCTCATTAAGGCAAAAGTAAAGATTTTCCATGTCTAGTTGTGTCTGACTCTATGGGGCAGTGTTCATTCCTGTTTCCTAGAAGGAGGTATTCTGAAGCTTGAACTTTGAGGCCAGTTTTGAGATGATTATTGAAGAAAAAATATCAGACTTTTTAATATTTAGTGCTAAGATTGGAAAACAATCCTTAACATTATTGAATCCAGACTATGGACTTTAGAACAAACATTTCCTTGTTTGTATATCATGTGATAATAATAGAAAGGGGTTGAGTCTAAAGTTGGATCATTTCTAGATTGTAATCCTCTCCCTATGTTTCTCATATTCATACTATTTGTAATGTTATATATGTACACACACACACACACACACACGCATATTTAAATTGATATTTGCCCTGGATTGTAAAACCTTCAATATGAATGCACTTTCCTTTTTTTCTATATATTGAAAGTGTTTTGTCCAAATTACTTAACAATATTCTATTATTTAACATCTCAAAATATGGGGGAGGCAAATTCCATGACTATTTTAGATGATGTTCCTATGAAAGTATATATCCATTTTGACAATCATATAGTTATATAATAATTATTTGACAATCATAGTTATAATTTTATAACTTTTATTGTAATACACCCAGAGTCACTAAGGTGAAATGGATGGTGTAGAGATGTGATTGATAAATAAATAAAATTATTTAAATGATTTCAGAACATAACTCTATTATTAAGCAAATGGAGTAGGAGATGGTTGAGTAACAGGAAGTTGATTACCTCACTACTTTAAGTATGCAGTACATACTATGAAAGCATTTATTTGGGGTGGAATTATATACATACAACAAAATATATACATTTGTTTATTTGTTAGATTTATATACTATTTACATACTCTTTCACCAAGAGTTCAAGGTGGCTTATACAGGAATTTCCCTTCAATGTATTCCCATATAATAATATTGTGAGGTATGTTGGACTTTAAGAAGTTGACTGGCCTAAAGTCATTCATTGAGTTTCCATGCCTAGAGATTAACCAGAATACTTGTCCCTAGTCACACAAGTCATTCCATCATGTTAGTTCTTTAACTTTGAAAATCAGTTAGTGGTAAATCCCTATAGGGGAAAGTTGGCAAATTGTTAAAGCTTTATAAATATTGCATACCTTTCTTGAGCAATACAGATTCCAAATTGCTGCCAATTATGAATTCAACAACATTTATGCTTTTAAAATGTAATAGTTTTTACCTTTGACAAATGTTTATTCTCAGTGAGAAAAGAGAACTCCAATAATGCATTGACCTTCAGCCCTAAGTAATGCAATTAAACATCTTTATTTCTGATATACTGTATATATCAGAACTATTAACCAACCATCTTATTTGTTTTCAAGTATCATAGCTCCAGCTTTCTATAAATAGATAATAAAGATAAATTAATTTCTACCAAATGTGAGATTCTATTAAAACTCCTTTTATTGAGAGGCTATGGTAACAGAATCTTGCAAGTCTGATTATGCTATACCTCCTCATTATCCAATAAATTAGAGAGACCCTGTGACTGATCCATCTCCAGATGTTACCTTGGAATTCTGAACTCAAAATGCTTCAGCCCCTTCTCCATAGGGCATGCATGCCAGAGGCATGCGTGCCAGTGGCAGCACTCAGAGCCCTCTCTGTAGGCACCCGTGCCATCATCCCAGCCCCGCCTCCCCCATGGCCCCCTCCTCCACAACAGCCCCCCTGGAGGACAATTGCATCCAGGCACGGCCTGTGCGGAGCAGTACAGCCAAGGACATGGCAGCTGGGCAGAGGGGACAAGACTCTGCCTTCATGCCCCGTCACTCGCAGTTGATGCTGCAGAGGGGGTGGCTGCCATGGTGCTGCTGGGTTGCCTTGGCGATCTGCGGCTGGCTGTAGAGGTGGTGAGTGGCCCTGCGAGTGGGCGGGAGTGAAGTGGGGGCAGGGCAGGGCAGGGCAGGTGGGGGCAGAGTGGGTGGGACCAGGGGCGGAGCTGGGGCAGGGCGAGCGGGGGCAGATTGGGCGGGATGGGGGCAGAGCGGTGGCCAGGGTGGGGGTGGGGCCATTTTTGGGCACTCATTCTCTAAAAGGTTTACCATCACTGCCGTAGGGAAACACTCTTGCATAATTCTAGTTCTTTTCCTTACTTTCTATAACTATACCAGGTTACAATATATACTTTTATTCAAAGGAATTGTGATTACAATTAAATCTCAATTAATTGGAGAAGGTTTCTAGCCTGGATTTCCAATCAAAGGATTCAAACAGGATGTTAGATTTTTAATTCCAATTTTATCTGAAATATAATTGGGAGTTTTTGCTAATAAATACCATCCTCTTATTTTAAGGAAGGCTACATTTCAAGCTTATGCTGGTAGATGCAGTATAAATAAGAGGTTGTGACAACTCACTCTCCAGAAAAAAATTATCTCAAAGCCCCTGGAAGCTAGGCAGATGCAACATGGACATTTGGTAGTGCCACTGTGTGGTGGAAGCAGTTAATCAAAACCTCTATGACTTGAAAAACTTTGTAATTCTTGAGGTATCTGCCTAGCAAGAAGAACCAAGGATTGTTGTGCATGTTGGATTCTGACAACACATGCTGGAATTTATCTACCTCTCAGCATGTGATAAGTAGTTGTTTTACTGGTTGCCCTCACAAGCCCTGAAGAATTTCCCACAGGTTTTAATGGAGCAGCCCCTGGTGCATGCTAAGATGACTTTAAGCTCTTTGTTTCCCATGTGAATTGTAGTCACTTCTTAGTGATGGCTACCTCCCACAGGCACTTTTAATCTTGATATATCACATGCTGGCATTATCTAACCTGAGAAATTCTCAATCAGCACTTCAGGAAAAGATGTTTCCCCATCTTCTGTAGCAATCCATGAAGGAGTTTCCTCTCTAAGCTGTCTCTCATCAAAAAAAGCTCTGAGGAACAAAGGCTGAGAGAACTTCAAAGCAGCCATATCATCCTGGTCTTAGAAATGATGGGCCACTGGAGCACTGCTGTTTCATGAAACAGATTTGAAAGGATGCTTTATGCATAATTTTGTCAAACTGGATCCTTCCTTAAAGCATTGCATTGGTTATGTCTTCTATTGCTGTGCATATGTTTTCAATCACAATCCTCTATT
>NW_015389855.1:8664-36470 GCF_001527695.2 Protobothrops mucrosquamatus
ATATATATATATATATATATATATATATATATTGGTAATTAAACTGAATATATGATCCCTGGGTGCATCCATGCCAAACAAATAAAATAAAACGAACACCAGGGTAAAATAATCAAACTCTAGGAGTTTAATGTTACAGTACCAAACGCCAAGCTTTCGTCAGCATTCTGCTGACATCATCAGGGCTTAAACGGTCAGTATATATATTCTTAAACGGTCAGTATATATATTCTTGAATGATATATTGAGGAATATACTAGAGATTAAGAGTAATTTAGATTAGAAGTTGAAGTATACTTTAAGAGGTAAATCTGATATCATTCAATCAAGATACTGTTTTAAAACAAAATTTCCCTCCGTGTTATGTGGAAAAGGGCAAATCATCATCATTAAGGGCCCAAAGAAAGTTCCCTGTAAAGGTTAGACTGTTTGAGACTTATTTTTGCAATAGGATTCCTCCATTTGTTTTTTGCTACTTCAGATTGTTTTCTCTGCTGGATTAATTACACAGATGATCCTCTCCAGTCAGGGTTCATACAATGAATATTATTTGATGAGAAGTTCTGACTGGTGAGATGTGGCTTTAATATGGCTTCACTGAAACTGCAGACATTTTCATACCAGGGAAATATATCAACATGATAGAAAATATTCCTCCATTGTTGGGACGAATTTCTTCCATTAATACATACATGGAAAAATTAAATGTTTTTTAATGTTGCACATATGTACTTTTCATATTAGCACACCTTTATTAATTATTATATATTTCTGAAATACCATCATTTTTTGATTATTCTGTTTGAATCTAGTGAAAATGTTTTGAACAATGCACAATGCATTCCAATCACAAGTATGTATCTTCCTTCTTCACCATTCATTAATAATTCCTTTTTCATTCCAAATTATATGCAAAAAAGAAAGAAAGAAAGAAAGAAAGAAAGAAAGAAAGGGTTGCTTAACAATAGAATAAAATATTCCATATTTATTTCTGTATTTTTCATCGCAGTCATATATTGTATTTAATAAATTAGGTTTCTTTCTGACAATCTGCAAAGCCTTAATATAATATTTGAAATTCAAGCTGTGTTTTTTAGCATTGTACATCATGACTACCAATAATAATGATAATAAAAAATCACTGATGGATAAAACTGAAGCAAGTGTGCATTCTGAATTGCCAAGGGGAACAAAATACATTTTTGCAATAAACAAAGAAAATATACTGCAGTAATAAAGCTGCTGATATGAAAAGTACATTGGAAAGAGTTGCAATGCAGAGACATGGATCAGAGTTTGCTACATCTTAGTTGTCGAAATGGAGTGAAATACTTGATCAATCAAATTCTGGTGTTGTTAGCATTCAAATTCTATATATGTTTTCCTAAGTATAAAATAATAAGGTTAATAATTTGAACAGCCATAATTTAACAGTTGTCTAAGATGGAAGTTATGTAGTTTAAAAAAAAAGTAGATAGAATTCTGTACAGAAATCTGAAGAGTCACTTTGCTAATCATTGACCAAATAAATAAATAAATACATAAAGTACAAATCTGAAGACTCAGTTGTAAATTTCTGTGGGCAGGTAAGACCTGCAATTCCATGCTGCAATGTCCTTCCTTCCTTTCGTACTTTCTAGTTACCTTAACAATATTTTTTCCCCCTTTTAACTTAAATTCAACATTTAGATATAGTACATAACTCTATAGATAGGCAGATCTTGATTTAGCAGAGGGCTTATCCCCCTCCCTCGGTTTTAATTTTACCAACACTAAGTAATCAACACTATATTTTATTAAGGGAAGTAATGAACTGAAGAATAATAAAGTATTAGATTTTTTCTTTAGAAAATTGTGCCATTCTCAGCAATAATACTTGTAAATATTACAACGTTATTTTTACTCTCTCCTTTTTGTTGAAATAACAGCATTAATGAAATACATCTCATAAAAATGGTTTCTGCAAAATAGAAAATAAATGTGCACTCTCCTCAAGTATTTATTTTCTAGAAAACGTATTATGTGTACAGATCGCCCTTCTCCCAACAGGGAGAATAAAACAATAGAAAAACCGAAAAATTAAAAAGAATCCCTTCAAAACCCATTTTAAAAAAATCACCGTATTCCCATTCAGCTAAGGCCTGAACATAAAATAATAAAACTGTTTTCAAAATTGTTATAAAAAACCAAAAGCATGGAGGATGCATGGGGGAGAGAGATCTATAAAAGACAACACAGTTCATAATAATGTACCCAATATTCTCTGAGTTCAGAGGGGCTAATATTGTATGTAAATTAGTCTTACAAGGAGAAGAAATCTTTACAATTTGCAGAAAATGCAAACTCAGTGGTAACTATGGAAAGAGATTCCACAGGGCTGTGCAAACTTTGGGGTACAATTCTATTCCAGAAGACATCTTATGGGACCATTTTTCAGGTTCATTTGCAATTCAGACCTTTTTTTTTTCTTTGCAGACATAATTTTTATTTCCATTTCCTTTACTGTTAATATTGACAGGTGTTTCTGTAAAAATTTGAAGGGAGATATTTATTTTCCCTGGGAATTGCTTTAATTCTTTTTCTTTTCTTTTTATCTCACCAAAATTGCATGTGTTTGCTATAGTGTTAAAATATCCCTTCATAAGAGCTTTACTTGCATTTCAAGGCATTCTTAAGTTTGTACAATTATTTAAATTATTTTTTTTAATTCAATTCATTATTTTCCCCCAAAACCTTGACTGTAGCTTCTTTCTGTAACATTTCAGTTGATTTCCATCTAAAAGTAGTAGCTTTTCTTTATAAACAAGTCAAGGGGTTATGATCAGAAAAAGTGTTTTGATAAAATCTCTCCTTTAGAAATTCTAGTAAATTTTTTGAAATCCAAATCATAACTATTTTTAAAAATAATCTATGTTATTCTGATAAATACCTAAGTATATTCTTTAGAATTATCAATATTTTTCTCTCTCCATGCATCCCAAAGCCATATGGATTATTTCCCATAGAACAAACAGAATTAAGTCCAAATAACTCTTTTTAAAATCCTCTTCTGTTTTTTCCCCTCTCCGTATGTGCAAATCAAAGAAGCAGTCCTTAAAACAGAATAGATGATAGATTATCTTCATTTTCAGTGCTCCAGACCACAAATTCTGGTTTGCTTAAAGCATATGGACAGTATTAGTTAGTTTCAGTTTATTGATTATCAATTTACCACATCAAAAACATAGTTTCAGTTAACAAATTAAAATAAAAAAGGATATATGGCAGGCTATATTCAGGTACCAGATACCTTGATCTGAAAGTATAATTACTTCTCCGGTTCTTTAAGTGGGCAGACTTGATTGTAACCTTGGCAGTTCTGCTAACTATGTATATGTTAATGTCTGTAGAAAATAGGATAGTCTGCTCTTAGGCACCCAGTAGGCTCTTCTATCAAGGAAACAGATGTTACAGTCAGCTAGATTCTGGATTTTTACATCTCAATTCCATGCCCCAACCCTGTTAGCCTTTCATAAGGCCTATATTTTCAACCCTGGAGTGTCAAATTTGTGAAGGGCCAAAGTGGCTCTCTTTCATTTACATTCAATTTTCATTGACATTTCCATGTAATTTCACATTTCATTTGAATACACCTTTTAAATGTATTTTTTCTCAAAACATATTTTCTTTTCCCCTCTTAATTGGGCTTCCATTGAGATCGATGTATCATTACGCAGCTGGCATAATCTCTGGGTATAGTTTAGCTGGCATGATCTTTTCCCTTAAAAACAAATTGTTTCTGGCAATTAGTCTATATGCATATGGATGTTTGTATGATGTGCCCAAGTAAGAATTTACTTTTATATATAGTAGAAAAGATGTGTTATGGCACCTGAAGTGTTAGTTGCTGGTAGGGGCTTTGGTATGATTAGCTGTATTGTGATGTGTTGCATGTGTGTTGTTATTTCTGGTGCTATGCAACCCTATGATATTAGGAAGGGAGACTGGTTTGGAATTATCAGCACCTTGGAATACCACAAAGCTGAACACTTAGCTGATGTGGCCAAGGTTGAAGGATGAACTGGAGGTGGAGTTGACACTAAAGCTAAATGCTGGATCTGGGATTGGGTCCCTGACTGGAGTTGGAATGAAAACTGGGGGTAATCTGCAGTGTGCTGTGGTCTGTAGGACTGGTCCTGGTAGCATTAGTAGAGCCTTGAGTCCAGCACAACCATCTAGAGCAGGGGTGTCAAACTGTTGGCCTGCAGGCCGGATGCGTCATGCCAAAACTGCATTGCCGGCAATGGGAAAAAAGTTGTGATGCGTCGCGACACGTCACGTGATGTTGCGAGTTTGACACCCGTGATCTAGAGCCAGTAGAGCCTGTGTTGCTGGGCTACTAGGACCTTATATTACATACTGTAGCTAATGATTACTTAAGGCCCTATGTTGCTTTCTGCCCCCATTGGGCATTTGGCATTTGTGTGGTCCCATCCTAATTGTGTTTCACAAAGCCTTGAAAACCTGGCAGTCTCCCAGACTTTGGGGTAGAGGAGTGTTTCTCAATGTTGCAACTTGACGATGTGTGGACTTCAATTCCCAGAACTCTCTAGCCAGCCAGGCTTTGTGAAACACAATTTCACATCTTCAAGCTGTCAAGGTTGAGAAACACTGGGGTAGAGTATAAATAAATAAGTAAAATAGATGTGGTTCACTTATTAGATGTGTTTATAACTATATTGGATATAACAATGATAACAACAATTACACTAACTCTGTCTTTCTGTCTGTCTGTCTGTCTGTCTGTCTGTCTGTCTGTCTGTCTGTCTGTCTGTCTGTCTATCTATCTATCTATCTATCTATCTATCTATCTATCTATCTATCTACCTATCTATCTATCTATCATCTCTCTATCATCTTTCTATCTTCATCTACATTAGTAAAGACATATTAGTGCACCTGGAGTGTTATTTGCTAGTAGGGGTTTAGTATGATTGGGTGTCTTGTGATATGTTGTGATGTGCTATACGTGTGTTGGTATGTCTGGTGCTCTGCAACCCTATGGCTTTAAGAAGGGAGACTATACATAATTTGTTTCTTCAGATAAATGCCAATCTTGTATTCTTTATATTGTGCTTTGTATTTTCTGCATTTTTTGCTTCGTTTTAATTTGTGATACCCTCCCCCAGCTGTTTTGGGAGATATCTCAATCTAATAATAAACTACAATAAAATAAAATAAAATAAAATGTCTATAATATGAAATAAAATGTCATTATATAAAACTATCTGACCCTGCTAACCAGACAAGCTGCTTCTTTTCCTTAATTTAGATTCATGTGGAAAGTGCTAACTCTATGTCGTGGTTTTTCTGTCTTTGTAGAAAATTAATAGCCATAAAACCAAATAAACATTTTGCCATAACATATTTTTAAGCCATCATATTTCCAATTGAAATGTGATTTATTATATTGATATTTTTCACCCTTGGCAAAGATCTTCAAAAAAGAAATAGATAAACAATATCAATTATCCGATAGTCTTCAACTGACACATTTATTTTATTTTCCTCCAAGTTCAAGCTGATTGCCTGTAAACCATAGAAGTGAGTTAGAGTATAATAAAAGGCTATTTCTGTAAATCATTCAATGACAATCTAAAATGCTGTTCAGTTACTTTTAAGAATATTTTCCCATCTAAAATGATAAAATATGGTAGTCAGTCTTAAAAACGGAAGCAGCAAACTAATATAAATACTCAGCTCAAGTCTAGAATTGCACTTCATCCATTTCTATTACACCATAATACTAACTGATAAATTAATCGACAAAAGCTCCAGCTGATTTAGCAAGGAAAATCAAAATCAAATGCTGAGGACAAAGTTTATATAGAAGAGTATTAAAATTTTGAGGCAATTAATGTAGTTTTTTTTCTAAGAGGACACTATATTTTCTTTTTAACAATGTTTCTTTCTTAAACTGTAGACTACTTTCTTTGTTAAAAGTGTACATATATATTTCAATAATACATGCATTTTGTTAATGAGTAGACTTCTGAACTTTTCAACTAGTCAAGTAAAAGCAGGCAAGTAATCAGTTAAAATTTGTCACTGGACAGCAATTCTATGTGCTCTAAAACAGAACAAACTTTAGCTAAAAGTTGGAAAATAAAGAGTTGGGATGTTACTTAGGGGGCCTGAAGATGGTGAGCAACTGTGTGGACATGGTATATTACCTAGTGTGGTACCAAATTCTCTTGCTGTTATTTTATTTTTGTAAATTAAAAAAAAAAAGTGTATCCAGAAGATACATCAGAACTGTGCTGAGAGGTCACATACTACCGGTATGTACCTCCAAAATGTCCTTGGAATCACAACACCCCTAAAGGTGGCATTAGAACATTTCTCCCAGTGAAAACAATGAAAGATAGGGAAAATGTTTTAAAACATTTTATTATCTTGCTAGGCAGATATCTGTGTTCACAGAAGTAAAGAGAAGAATTAAAGCATGATATCTCACTATAATTGCCAGCCTTGAGATATTGGGGGTTGTATCTCAAGATATGGAAGGAAGGCAAAATTCTAATCAACATAAAAAGGTCAATAATTACAAATGTTTAGACCCAGTGTATTTATTTTTTTAGCGTATTTCAAGGACTTCCAGCTAACATTCTCAGAGAAAGATGTAACTCTAGCAAGGTCATTTGCTTGCACTCATTAAAGGGCAATTAATAAAGCAGTTATTGATTTAAATTTATTATAATTACCTCATCCCATAGACTTTGGGTGGCTTACAAATACAAATACAGAACCATAAAAGTAGTTAAAAATACACAGTTCTACAATCGACCCGACTAAAACAAACAGTAGCAAACCTAACCAAACCAGAGGCCTCACAAACATATCAACCCAGACCTGAGATTAAGGTCAGATCTTCAGTGCAAGGGGGTGCCACTCAAGAGACAGGGACTGTAACAGAAGATATACTTCCTTTGTCCCACATGGTAACAACATTTAATAGAAAAGATCTTGTGCTTCTGCCTTGTACCAGTTACCAGGTGGGCAGAAACAACTTAAGATAGTTCTATCCAGACTATGAAGAATTTTTAAATTATTTATTTTTCCATATTTATATAGTTGCTCATCTCACAAAGACATGACTCTGGGTGGTTTACAAGAATAATTATCCATAATAATTTTAAAACAATCAAAAATAAACATACACTTTTTTTTAGTAATGATGAACCTCTTGAATTGCAATCAGAATCTGTCTGACAACCATTGCAATTGCATAACAATATTGACACTTGGACATACTAGAAAGACCTTTTACAACTCACACCACTGCATTGTGTATCAGCTGTCACTTCCAGATGTTCTTCAAGGACTGACCCATGTAAAGTGCATGGCAATAATTCAGTTGTGAGGTGACCAAGATATGAGTAACTGAAGGACCTTCCAGTCAAGGAAGGCATTCAGCTGACACACATGATCACCCTGTGCAAAGGCCATTTCTGGTCACAACTGCCACCTACTTTTTTAGAAGCACTCCAAGTTTTCATCCTTGCACAATTGCAATTGCAGCAGGCTGGAGAGAAAATGCAATCCTCACTCTACCAAATCCTTGCTAATTTACAAGGGATTTGTTATGCTGCCATGACTTTTAGAGGTTATTAATGTTCTACATCAGGGGTGTCAAACTGCCAGCCTGCGGGCCAGATGCATCATAGTGAAACCACGCTGACCCCATTGCCAGCAATGGCAAAAAAGTTGCAATATGTTGCGACACGTCACATGATGTTGCGAGTTTGACACCCCTGTTCTACATGAAAAAGGTCAGAAGTGGTCATTCTGATGCCTTCCATATTCTGTGGGCCATAGTTGCTATTTGGCCCAGTCTGATGATCCATGTTCAGGAACAAAGGGTAGAACATTGCTTACCATTGAACAAGTCCATATTTATTTCTTATAATGTCTCTGGGTTATTTCAGTAATATATTTTCAGAGCTTGCCAGGAAATATAGGGTTTAGGAATAGTTCATGCTCCTGCTTATAGCAGCTGGGTTATTTATTGGTCTGGGGGCATGAAAGATTGATGAGAGAATGCAAACAGAGCCAATATCTATGTTACCCCATATTTATGGAAGACAAGGCAACAAATGTTTATGGGGCTAGTCACTGGCAACAATTCTCTGTGATCAAGTTCTCTAAATAGGCTCCCCTTACAAACTAGGTTGTCAAGGTGACACTAACATCTTATTTATTCCAGGCAAGAAAGAGAACTACATGCAAAAAGGAGTGAAAGCAACAATCACAGTATAAAAAGAAACCGATAGTTCATAAAAAATTACCAAGCCATGTTCGGGGTTTGGGATTAGGAAATAAATGCCCTAATCATAATGAGCAAAGGCATCCATTCTTAACGTTGAAAGATGCTTTGTTTAAGAGGTCTAAATTATCTGACAAGAAAACTACATAGAAATGGCCATATAAGGAGGAATCAAGTTCATGTTCACTTTTATAGAAAATGTTTAGTCACATAAATGCTATCAGAGAGCTTTAACTAGAGGAAATAATGGAGGAAATAATATAAAATATCTTAGAAGTTGGGCAAATTCATTAAAATAAACTGCCATGATCTATGTTTACTCATATGCAAGGACTGACATAAACAAAAACAATTACAGTTCACACAGATTTCAGCTTTTGTCTAATAAACAAGAAATATTATGGCAGTTTATTTTAATGAATTTGCCCAACTTCTAAGATATTTTATATTATTTCCTCCATTATTTCCTCTAGTTAAAGCTCTCTGATAGCATTTATGTGACTAAACATTTTCTATAAAAGTGAACATGAACTTGATTCCTCCTTATATGGCCATTTCTATGTAGTTTTCTTGTCAGATAATTTAGAACAGGGGTATCAAACTCAATTTCATTGAGGGCCGCATCAGCATTGCGGTTGCCCTTGGGGGGGCGGGGTGTGTGGCCAAGGTGGGTGTGGCCTACTGAGTGGGCATGGCCAGCTCTACATCATTCGCATCAAGGGTGCCTGTGGGGGCCTGGGCAGGAGTGGGACAGATCTGAGGGTCTCTGGCAGAAGGGGGTGGGACCAGGGCAAGCACCAAGGCATGGTCCATTTCTTCATTCCTCACAAAGGGTGACACCTCCTCAGCATGCACCCAGGTTGGGGCCGACGCGGCAGGGTCTGGTTCCTCACTGTTTCTACATGGCCTTGTGGAGCTAAGACTGAATGTGTTTCAGCATAGATGGCCACCACAAAATTGTACATTGGCTCTCGGCCGGCCTGGGCCAGGGCCAAGGCAGTGGGGGCCGTTCCCTCACTGTTTCCAGGATGGCTTCGCGGACCACATGAAACCACTTTGCAGGCTGCACCCGGCCCCCGGGCCTTGTGTTTGACATGTCTGATTTAGAAGGTTTTACTGAAGCCATTGGGGTGTCTGGATGTGCTAAATGTATAAAAAAAGGAAAAGATATGACCATACAATCAATATGGATATAGGATATATAGATCACCTAGATCTGCAAATATTCCATTTTCAGCCATAGATGGGATTGCAACTGCCCATTCAAGAGTGAACATAATCTGGGATCTCCAGTTCCTGTTCAGGGAGTCTCAATCCAATGAGATTGCATAGAGTGGGTGTGCATCAGGTCCCATCAATGAAATAGTGTCAGTCTTATGGGACTCAGAAAGTCTGCCTTCTCTGTTGTGGTACTGGCCTTCTGGAATTATATTCTCTCTGCTGGATTTTTTGCTTATTTGTTTTAGGTTGTCTTCATGATTTTTATAATGTAGCTCTAGGCTCAACTGGGGACTCCTTTCTCCAAAATTATTTTTCTCATCCTATCAGATATAGAGTCAGTTTCCTTAAAGAAAAACTTAACCTCTAAGGTTTTCTTACTAGTGATATTTTGCAAGGCTGTGAATATAATTTAGTTATGTGGGTTTTGAATGCTTAATGATGGCTGTTGCTGTTTCTTTTATTATTTTGTTACCTAATTTTAAATTTTTGATATCCCATTTTGTGATGGATACATAATAGATAGATAGATAGATAGATAGATAGATAGATAGATAGATAGATAGATAGATAGATAGATAGATAGATAGATGGATGGATGGATGGATGGATGGATGGATGGATGGATGGATGGATGGAAGGAAGGAAGGAAGGATTAACTGCACACATAACTAGGAGACATGATGAACCTTCATTCGTAAACATATGGCAGAGCCGGAAAACAGGAGGCTTGAAGATATTTTCAGAAACTCCTGATATAGACTTTGCAATTAACCACAGGGCATCTCCTAGACAGGTTACTTAGATTCAGGCAATCTTGTTTTTCCTTATGAAATCTATGACTCACACCAGAAATAAAATTAACAACATGGCAATGAGAAAATATTACCCAGTTATACAATCCTTCCCTAATGTTTTTTTTGCAGGAAAACACAACAATTGCATGGCCATCTATACTTATTTCAACAATGGGATGCTAATTATCATGCAATTGGCAGCTCAATTTCTTGATGTTGTTTATTTTGAGGGGGACATGGGACAGAAATGCAATGTGTAGATTTCATAAAAGGCTCCCCCCAAATTATGCTTTAGTTACAAAGACAATAAGTTATTTCTTCCCCAAATGTTCCCCTTTGTATATATTCAAATTACTGCAAAGATAATTTAGCATAACTTATGTAGGTAAATAAAGAACAAACATCAATAAGAATCCTGTGTTGTTATAAAAAAAACATCATTATAATTTCATTTAAATTTTAAAAGTTGGATAGTTAGCCCCAGATTTTGAAAGAAGAAAAATGGTCAACTATTATTATAATTTAGAAATACATGATACAACCTTTACACCATGTTTCTCCTAAAATGACTCCTGGCAATTCAAAGCATTGGCTATTACCTGTAAAGCCCTTGGCTTCAGGCCTTGGTTATTTAAGGGATTTTCTATGTTCATCCAGTGAGATTGTGTAGAGTGGGCATGCATCAAGTCTCATCAGTCAAGTGGTGTTAACCCCAAAGGTACTTTTTTAGGAGGTAACTGGACTTTCTTGTTTTTCTTTGAAGACATTTCACTTCTCATCCAAAAAGCTTCTTCAGCTCCTAGCTTCTTGAATGAGAAGTAAAACATCATCAATATTACACCCCCTTGTGGAAGATGACGATAACAGCATGACCTGAACACCACTAGAACCAACAAGGATCTCCAATAACATTTAATAGCAGAAGTGTAGTTGAAAACATTCAAAAGGGATCCAAATATTTTTTCCCCAATATTTTCAACAGAACTGTAAGAAGCTTCAGTTTGGGAAAATGATCACAGTCAGAATTTTCCTATCTAGAATTCTAGATTTAGATTCACCAATACAATTTCCAAAAACACTTCTTTGGAGTGTTGACAATCCTAAGAAAGTACTCTTTTGATCAATCCCAGTGCTAAGATTTCTGCTCAAAGAAATGGTAAACATAATAAAGGAAACTGGCTGCAAAGAAGAGGAAATGATCCACAAAATCATGAACAGGTTAAAAAACAACAACTCACAAACAGCTTAGGTTTTAAGATAGATAAAAGTTAATTTACACCAAGGAAGAAAAAGTTTGAAAATATCTTCTTGACATTATTTGGAAGGTGTTGCTTCCTTCTATAGACTTCTTTGCATACCTTTAATCTTCATAACATACAGAAGGAAGAAATTAAACCGTTTTACATTGTACTCAGCTGATTTGTTGCAGTTTGGTTGTACCTATGAGAGAAATAAAAGTATTTTTGACTGCTTAGAAATATTTTAATTATTGCTGCACAAAATCTGTTCGACATTTTCCCAAAAGTGTTTTTCCTGTGCAAATGATGCTTGTGTTTTCTGTTTCAGTCTCAGGATGTTTTAGATTTTCTTTATATAACTTCTGATGGTGTTTTCAAATTGCAACTTATATAGGTATGAGCAAGGTGGTTAGGGAGATCTTAACATTGTTATATGGAGATGAACATTGGGTACATTAGGAGAAACATACAAAATAACTGAAAGTTAAAGGTGGCAAAACAGGGGGGAAAACAGTGAAGTGAGGAAACCAAATGAATATGGGCTGATTAATTGGTTACACACCATCACATCATTTTCATCTCCTAATAATCACAGATAGATTTTCTCCATGACAATTTATCCCTAACCCGGTCTTTCAAATCTCTTAATGATGCATTGTCATCATACCAGAGCCCATCCACTGTCATCATACCAGAGCCCATTCCCTGCACATGAAACTCATTTACTTGGGTAAGCACTTCATTTAGGTATAGAAAGAGTAATAATAATAATAATAATAATAATAATAATAATAATAATAATAATAATAATAATAATAATAATAATAATAATAATATGAACATCTGTAAGCAAACTTATATGGCCACCTTTAATTGAGTACATCCCAAATTTAATAAGATAAATTTGTTCCACAATGATCTGTCCTAACCTGGTCCTTCAAGTCTTCCAAAAGTGCACCATCACCATTGTAACTGGTGTCTATCCACCTTGCTATTAGTTGCCACCTTCTTTTCTTTTTTTTCTTCTACCTTTGCCAACATTAGAGCCTATTCATGAAATCTGGGTCTTCATGTAATGTATCTAAAGTGGGATAATTTGAGATTAGTCATTTGTACCTCATGTGAGAATCCTGGATTGATTTGTTCAATGATCCATCATTTTGTTTTCTTGAATGTCAATAATATTCTCAGGTGACTTCTCCAAAACCAAAGTTCAAAGATTTTCTTTCTATCCCGCTTCTTTAAAGCCCAACTTTCCCTTCCATAGAGAATCACAGGAAATACCATACTTGCATGATTCTGGTCTTTGTAAGTATGAACACGTCAAGGCATTTGAATATATTTTACAAGGTCTTCATGACTGCTCTATCAAGTGCTGATGTGCAGTGTGTTTTTTGACTGCTTGTTCCTTTACTGTTAATGGTTGATCCAAAAAAGTAGAAGCTATTCACCACTTTGATATCTTCAATATAAATTCCAAGGCTGGTTGTTCTGTAAGTTGTCATTACTTTGACATTTTCTCTATTTAATTTTAGTCCCATTTTTTTCATTGGGCCCTTTGACTTTTACTACTAGGACTTGCAGATCCTTTACACTTCTGACTACCAAAAATAGAGCTATCAACATAGTACAAATTATTGATATTTCTTTCTCCAATTTTAAAACCATGTTCTTCTTCTTCCAATGCAGGTTCCTTTAATATATATTACACATCAATTTTGAATGAATAAATAAGGAGAGAGTATCCCATCATTCCACACTCCTTTGCCAACCTGGAGCCAGTCTTTTTTTGTTTGTTTGTTTAAAATTAAAAACATCTTCACAAAAATACAGGTGAAAATTTTAAACCAAAAGGCAATGAATACAGCTATGTATCATCATGGAGGAAATAAAAAAGACAGAAAAGTTTGGAGAGTTACAGTGAATGGTTTTGGAGTAAGTTCATTTTAGTTATGTTCCTTTTTATTTCTTTTACTTTGTGACTATAACTTGTTTGTCACACTATTTATTATTCATCATCTGCAATCTACATAAATGTCTTTATCCTACTGAGACTAGCATAATACAAAGATATATGAATGGGGTGATTTGGATTGCTTTCTGCTTTCCCCTTTCCATTAATTGCACTGAATTTTCTGCAATCCACTAACTGCTCCTGTTTCTGATGGGTTGATTTTTTTATATATAATTTCCATATTTTAATGAAGGTAGGCATGGATTCTGATGATGGCTGGAAAGATGATTGACAAAATATTCATACACTTCCCTTTTCCATCTAATACTAAGGTAAAGTTAAGATTCCTGACATCCACTCATGTGAATTTCAATGAAATGTTCCTATGAATAGATTTTTCTGAACAATTCAATTTGTCATATTGAATGAGAAAGGTCAAAATTGCAGAATGAATTTTTAGCTCACCCATGTTTCTAATAAATATTCTGTAGCAAATCATCCAGATATAAGTTCTGATGTAATCTAATAAAGCAAAAAGCTAAATGCCCAGAAATAGAAAGGTATAATGATTGTCAGAAAACAGATTAAAACTCCAAGATGATAAAAGAAAGAAAAAGAGTTCTAACACAACACTATAATGTTCAATGTCCAAATTAATGACAAAGAACTAGGTCAGGAAACAGCTTCCAAATAGAATCTTATTAGATTTTATTTCCAGTAATGTCAAACAGACTTTTTTAATCTTACAGGAAAGTCATTAACAAAATTACATTTCCTTAGCAGTACCTTCTACAAGCTATGTAACAGTTAAATTTACTAGCTTTAATTCAAGATATTTTGGTGCTCAGATATCATCAAAAGCTGGGACTACTACAAGGAAAAACTGTGAACTGAAGAAAGCATACAAAAAGTGACAATGTATCAAACAACAAAGGGTCAGTGAGTAGACTGATTCTTTGGAATCTTTCCGGACAAAAAGAAGATTAAAGCTCACTCAACTATCCTCCAAACAGTTGTTTCTCATGAGAAGACCACAAGGCAGCAGTCCCCAGTAGGCTTTGAGCACTGAGAGAAAATGGGAATAACCATCTTGTTTGCTTGTTGTTGTTGGTCAAGAACACTAAATTTGCAAACTTTCATTTCTAATCACTTTTGGAAATAGCTTGTTAACTACTTTTAAGCTATTAGCCATCTATAGATTGACACATCTGAAAACACTAGGTGAGTTTTGTTATGTTCTTAATGACAGAACATTTTAATCATAAATTTAAGAATTGTTTTTTTCAAAAAAATGTGAAATAAACAGCAAAAAGCTAGATAAAATTTTGATCCTAGAAAAATATGAATTAATTAAGGGGGCCAGATAAATTTGCAATAAGATTGTCAGATTAATTATAAGAACCTTTCCTTGAGAAATAGATTAGTTTGGACTTTTGCAGGACAAAATATACAGAAGCAATTTAAAAAATGGACACTAAAGGGAACTATGGATTTCAGTTAAAGGAGAAAAATATACAGGCTTGATTAAAGGCTAATTAACTAAAGTGACACAAAGCATTATAACACTTAAAATATTGAAGGACACCTTTGAAAAAATGGAATCTGAAGTTAGTATCAACAATGTCAATAGTGATGTTTTCTTTTATGGTTAAGTTGTGTCCAAAAGATGTTATGAAAGAAATAGCAGATAAGGAAGTTTTATAAGACAGAACTGGCATTAAAAAAATGCTCTACATACAAGTATGTATTTGGATCCATTTTGGAGGCTTTTTTACATGTCTACCAAACCAATAAGCAAGAGGTTCTTGAAAAGTTGATAAGGTTGAAAAAGTTGATTTTTAAGTATCTCTTAACTGTTCCATTCTATTAATTTTTTCAAATTACAAACATTCTTTCCATCTTTCTCTGGTTTTCAGCCTTATGAATGAGTATAAGAAATCACTAGTGTTTTAGGGACAGACAGAGGGTAAATATCTCGGAAATAAGCTTACATTTTTGTTTGAAATGAATAAGTATTTTGTCAACTTAGCTTAGAGGCCTGGCTGCATTGTATCTGGCCTTTTTTAGGGATCTCTCTCTCAATTCTGTTTGGTGCTGACAATATACATCGCCATTCTTTTTGGTAATAATCTTTTTTTCTGTATAGCGGTCTTACTACATTACTTATTACCCTTTTCATTCAGCAGGAAAATAAAAATGCATGACAAGTTCGTTAATTAGCTCCATTTCTCTCTGTGTACAAAACCATAGAGAATTGTTCCATCATGTAATCCAGTAATTCTCTCCATTACTGAGATGTTGAGATCTATAATAGATTTTCATTAAACACTTTGAAGTCTCATTTCTTCTTTCTACTTCTAGAAATACTCTTTGATTCATTAACTTACTTGAAAAGTAATGCTTCTTATCATTGCCCAACTTTCTTTAAAAAATTTTTTTTCTTTAAATAAAAAACTACTGGATCAATAGTAAACAGAAACAATTAGATAGGATTTCCCCCTTCTCAGGCCGGGACACAGCACGGAAACGGCATTGGTCACGTTGGTAAATGATCTCTGGAGGGCCCGGGACAGGGGTTATTCCTCTGTCCTTGTACTTTTGGACCTCTCAGCGGCTTTTGATACTGTGGACCATGGTATCATGCTGCGGCGTCTCGGTGAGTTAGGAGTGGGAGGCACTGTTATGCAGTGGTTCTCCTCCTTNCCAAGATGATAAAAGAAAGAAAAAGAGTTCTAACACAACACTATAATGTTCAATGTCCAAATTAATGACAAAGAACTAGGTCAGGAAACAGCTTCCAAATAGAATCTTATTAGATTTTATTTCCAGTAATGTCAAACAGACTTTTTTAATCTTACAGGAAAGTCATTAACAAAATTACATTTCCTTAGCAGTACCTTCTGCAAGCTATGTAACAGTTAAATTTACTAGCTTTAATTCAAGATATTTTGTTGCTCAGATATCATCAAAATCTGGGACTACTACAGGGAAAAACTGTGAACTGAAGACAGCATACAAAAAGTGACAATGTATCAAACAACAAAGGGTCAGTGAGTAGACTGACTCTTTGGAACCTTTCTGGACAAAAAGAAGATTAAAGCTCACTCAACTATCCTCCAAACAGTTGTTTCTCATGAGAAGACCGCAAGGCAGCAGTCCCCAGTAGGCTTTGAGCACTGAGAGAAAATGGGAATAACCATCTTATTTGCTTGTTCTTGTTGGTCAAGAACACTAAATTTGCAAACTTTCATTTCTAATCACTTTTGGAAATTGCTTGTTAACTACTTTTAAGCTATTAGCCATCTATAGATTGACACATCTGAAAACACTAGGTGAGTTTTGTTATGTTCTTAATGACAGAACATTTTAATCATAAATTTAAGAAAAAATTTTTCAAAAAAATGTGAAATAAACAGCAAAATGCTAGATAAAATTTTGATTCTAGAAAATTATGAATGAATTAAGGGGCCAGATAAATTTGCAATAAGATTGTCAGATTAATTATAAGAACCTTTCCTTGAGAAATAGATCAGTTTGGACTTTTGCAGGACAAAATATATAGAAGCAATTAAAAAATGGACACTAAAAGGAACTATGGATTTCAATTAAAGGAGAAAAATATACAGGCTTCATTAAAGGCTAATTAACTAAAGTGACACAAAGCATTATAACACTGAAAATATTGAAGGACACCTTTGAAAAAATGGAATCTGAAGTTAGTATCAACAATGTCAATAGTGATGTTTTCTTTTATGGTTAAGTTGTGTCCAAAAGATGTTATGAAAGAAATAGCAGATAAGGAAGTTTTATAAGACAGAACTGGCATTAAAAAAATGCTCTACATCCAAGTATGTATTTGGATCCATTTTGGAGGCTTTTTTACATGTCTACCAAGCCAATAAGCAAGAGGTTCTTGAAAAGTTGATAAGGTTGAAAAAGTTGATTTTTAAGTATCTCTTAACTGTTCCATTCTATTAATTTTTTCAAATTACAAACATTCTTTCCATCTTTCTCTGGTTTTCAGCCTTATGAATGAGTATGAGAAATCACTAGTGTTTTAGGGACAGACAGAGGGTAAATATCTCGGAAATAAGCTTACATTTTTGTTTGAAATGAATAAGTATTTTGTCAACTTAGCTTAGAGGCCTGGCTGCATTGTATCTGGCCTTTTTTAGGGATCTCTCTCTCAATTCAGTTTGGTGCTGACAATATACATTGCCATTCTTTTTGGTAATAATCTTTTTTTCTGTATAGCAGTCTTACTACATTACTTATTGCCCTTTTAATTCAGCAGGAAAATAAAAATGCATGACAAGTTCGTTAATTAGCTCCATTTCTCTCTGTGTACAAAACCATAGAGAATTGTTCCATCATGTAATCCAGTAATTCTCTCCATTACTGAGATGTTGAGATCTATAATAGATTTTCATTAAACACTTTGAAGTCTCATTTCTTCTCTCTACTTCTAGAAATACTCTTTGATTCATTAACTTACTTGAAAAGTAATGCTTCTTATCATTGCCCAACTTTCTTTTAAAAATTTTTTTCTTTAAATAAAAAACTACTGGATCAATAGTAAACAGAAACAATTAGATAGGATTTCCCCCTTCTCATTTCTAGGAATATTAACAGAATAACAGAGTTGGAAAGGACCTTGGAGGTCTTCTAGTCCAATCCCCTGCTCAGGCAGGAAACCCTATACCATTTCAGACAAATGGTTTTCCAATATCTTCTTTAAAACTTCCAGTGCTGGAGCATTCACAACTTCTGGAAGCCAGTTGTCCCACTGATTAATTGTTCTAACTGTCAGGAAATTTCTCTCTTAGTTCTAGGAGAGAATCCTTGATTAGTTTCCATCTATTGCTTCTTGTCCTGCCTTCAGGTGCTTTGGAAAATAACTTGACTCCCTCTTCTTTGTGACAACCCCTGAGATGTTGGAACATTGCTATCATGTCACCCCTAGTTCTTCTTTTCATTAAACTAGACATACCCAATTCCAGCAACTGTTCTTTATATGTTTTAGCCTCCAATCCTCTGATCATCTTTGTTGCTCTTCTCTGCACTCTTTCTAGAGTCTCAACATTTTTTTTTTACACTGTGGCAACCAAAACTGGATGCAGTATTCTAAGTATGGTCTTAACAAGAGATTATAAAGTGGTATTAACACTTCATGTGATCTTGATTCTATCCCTCTGTTAATGCAGCCTAGCACTGTGTTGGCTTTTTTGGCAGCTGCAGCACACTGCGGACTCATGTTTAAGTGATTGTCCACTAGGACTCCAAGAGCCCTCTCACAGTAACTAATATTGAGCCAGGTACCACCAATACTATACGGGTGCATTTGGTTTTTCTTGCCTAAAAGTAGAACCTCACTTTTTTCACCATTGAATTTCATTTTGTTAGATAGTGCCCGATTTTCAAGTCTGTCAAGATCCTTCTGTATCTTAAGCCTATCTTCTGAAGTATTGGCTATTCCTGCCAGCTTGGTGTTGTCTGCAAATTTGATGAATTCCCCATCTCTATAAAGTTGAGGCTGCAGCAATTTTGTTTTTCATTTTTAGCCTACTTTTTTTTTTAACTTGAAGAGGTGGGTGCAGGTGAAAGGGATTAAATGGTTTCTCCTTCAAGACTGAATTATATTAACAAGCACACTGATAGACAATTAGCAATATAAATATAAATTATCTATGACTCAGATGAAAATTTATTTTTTTATGTTCAAGTTGTTATTTAGAACAATTTAACATCAATATAATTTTATAATATTCTGAGCCACCAGAAAGCATTTTTTTGAGTATATAGATAATAAAACAATTTTTCAGTGTTCATAATGGAATTAAAGGAAGAAAAAGAAGAAGAAGAAGAAGAAGAAGAAGAAGCAGCTTTTCCTTGCCTTTTCAGTTTCAACCTGAGGGTGTTTGGACATCTTTGCAATAATAATGTAATTTTCTACAGTTCAAACATAAGTCAATTTCATTTTTTACTAAGTATGCGAGTTGAATGTTGCTCTCTGCATTTTGCATAACAATTTAATCGCTTGCCCTTTATTTTTCTTCCTTGATTTGATAAAGTGCAGCTGTAGATTCAGAAAAGAAAAAAAAAGAATTTCAAAACTATGTCAGCTTGAAATCTGGCACAATTGCCTTTTACAATCTCTCTCACACACATACTCCATTACATGGTTTGTGAATCCATTCTCATACCTCTCTACTTTTGAAGCCGTGTCCTTGCACATAGTTTTCTTCATTTTCTTTTTCTGTACAATGTTTTGTCAGCAAAGGCAATATAAAGTACTTGTTCAACGTAGAAACAGTTTTTGTCGTGTTGTGAATGTATTGCTATTTTGAGTTCCATACTGTGCAGTATTTTCTGCCACATCTTAGTGCCCTACGCACAAATCTTTACATATTTTAATGCTTCCTTGTAGGTTATTACTGCCTCCCTTTGTTATTTAGATTTCTCTGTTCTTTTTGAATTTGAGAAACCTGAATTGCATATTATTATACATGAGTTTGGGCTTTGAAATTCTTAGTATTAAGAAAAGAAAAGAAAAATTACTGAAGACCTTTAAAAATTTAAAAAAAAATCTAAAAGAGAATACCTTACCATGCTGCATTTTTTTTTTTTACAATAATGGTAACCCTATACATTTTTGTTACAGGATAGATGGACTCTAGGTAGATTTCATTCCTGCTGCTATGTCACCAAAAGCAAAACCATCATATTCTTTTCCAGAGCAATTCATGAGAGACTTCTTTCAAATCCCTGATTAGAAATGCAATATTTGAAGTGCAGATATTGGTAAATGCTTTCTTCACTATTTCTATACCTTCATCCTGAAGAATTGATTGATCTTTTTATCCTGCCTTATTTTTTTTATAAGTAATGCAAGGCAGCAAATGAACATCATAATACTCATTCCTCCACAATTTACATCACAACTAAAATCTTGTGACGTAAATTGGGAGGGGGGGAGAGAGAGAGAGAGAGGGAGGAAGAGGGAGAGGGAGAGGGAGAGGGAGAGAGAAAGAGAAAGAGAAACTGGCCCAAAGTCATCTAGCTTCTCACTGTCTATATTGGTGTCTTAATCACTGGGCAAATTGACAAATTGACTCATTGGTTTATAAGATATGTATGTGGATGAACAATATACCCATCGTCTTTGTTGTCCATTTTAGATTTTGGATTTAGTGGCCCTCAAGGACTCCCATTGTCTATTAAGTTATCTCAAAATGAATTAATATAATCCTGCTGCATTTAAACTTCTATCTGCAAAGACTTTCTACCTAACATCTAAAGGTACCATTGTTCTCCTCTTTGGTATCCTGCTACTCTCCTTCATTAAGGAGATATGTTTAGTGGTGGAAAGAGTCTCTCTTTTTTTTTTGCCAGAGAAGACAATATTTCTTATTGTTTGGAGCAGTGAGGAGTGTTTTATCACCTTACCTTTGATGGAGAAGTTATACATAAATCTATTTAATTAGCAATTATTAATTAACAGTAAAACATAGCAATGATTTTTCCCAGTTTACTTCCTTCTAATATACTGGTAGTCCCAAAGATTCTTCATAGAAAATGATTTGCAAACACATTAACATTTTTTTACTAGGGCTCACAAATGTCTAGTGTCTGCATTAATAATAATACAATTATTTCTCATTAAAATACTAAGCAATAGTAAACAGGGAAAGCAAACCAGAGCTGCCTATTCTAATCAGTGCGTTATATTTTCATTAACAGCTTTGGAATGGAAGACTGCATTGAGAGGCAAATTGCACATTAGTTTGATTGCACTGCTAAATAAGTAATAGACAAAACACGTATATTGCAACAATATTTGCCATTTCATTTAGTTTAACCTTAAAAATATCAGAGGATTAGCATATTATGGAATTAATGTATATTAGTACCTTAAAAGTGACAAAGTAGAAATCAGACATAACATGCCAGTTTAAGTCTTCATAATGATATTACAAATGATGAGACAAGTTATTCTCTATGCCATTATTTCCACTAAGCAGAATACTGGAGCTGATAAGTCAGAACATGAAAATCCTGGGAATAATACAAGCATTCCATTATGCTTTCAAATCAGTACTGATTTCTGGGAACTGCCTGGACGAGGCCCTGCAGTTTTTAATGGCAAGATTTCAGAAGTGGTTTGTCACTGTCTCCTTCCTAGAGTTGAGAAAGAGAGAAAGACTGCCCCAGCTAGCTTTATACCTAAAGCAAGGCTCTAAATGACAATCCAGTTTCTTACCTTATGCCTTAACCACTGCACCCAATTGGCTCTTGCTCTACACTTGGACTCCATGCAAGCTGATGTTGATCATTGCTAGGACTACCGGGGTGAAGAATTTATCACAGCAGATATGAAAAAAAGTGGAATTGTTTTGAACATGAACCCTCAAGTAAAATCAGAACTAGTACTGACTGATGAACATGGTTGATTTATTGGGTGGAAACTACTGAGGGACCCCTTTTAGATTATCCCATTAGATTTTTCCAGAGAAGGTATGCTGCCCACCAAGCATCCCATATTTGGTGGGTCCCAGGAGAGGTGTCTTCCCTCTTTTGATGCCTACCTTAGGGAAAATCCCCCCCAAAAAAACATTTTAGAAGGCCTTCAAGACTAATGGTATCAAATCAGGGGCTTCCAGGAAACTGGAGACATGCTGAGCTGGTTTCATTGCTGAATTGACTCTGTTGCTGAGTTGGCTATTTTTATTTCCTCTTTACCAATGGTTTGTATCCCTGTTTTTATAATTTGTATTGTTAATAGGATGTACATACATACCTACATACACAGATATATAGGTTTTTATTTGAGGTTTTGCCTGTTTGTTGCATGCCTTCCAGAGTTGTTTTTGTGAGATGGACAGCCACTTAATTAATAATTTGCATGGGACTATGATAATGGTATTTGGAGTCTACACCCTAAATGAGGAAAAAGTAATGTCCTGCAAAAGACTTATGGTGAGACTAATAGATTCTACTTATGAAAATTGATGTTTGATGGGGGAAAGTGAGTGAACTGTTCCAGGTAAATTTCCAAAAGGGTGTTGTTGTTGTTGTTTTTTAAATCTAATGGATAACTTAAAGTTGGTTGACATATAGAGATAGAAAAATGATTACTTTTTAAACATAAACCCAGACAACATGCTGTTTACCAAATATCAAGGTGTTTATGTTAAAAAATCAATAAATATATATTTAAAAAAAATAAAAGAAAAATGGCAATTCAATAGAAAATATTTATTTGTCAGGAAGCTGGAAAACAGTCAAGGAATTTTGTTTTATATATGATAAATGCAGTGACATTATTATATACTTGAAGTGGAAAAACTCAACGCTATCTACAATGGAGGAATGGTTGGTAAATACAATGGAACTGGTAGAGATGGCCAAACTGGACTTTCTTGATTACAGAGAGAATAACATCTACATTTGCTGACTGGAAACACCTTATAGAGTTTTTGCATGAAATAGGAAAAGAATGATTTCATGATTTAAGGCTTAGATGATTAAAAACAAAGGTATTAGAAACATGCATTTCTTTTTTTTCCCTTTTTGTAACTATACTGTACTTACATTTACTATAGAGAAAATTGGAAGCTACCTTCTATTACTTTTCATATTTCTTTTTTCACCTTTTCCTTTTTTCCCATTTTTTCTTTCTTTTTTTTCTTTACTTTAAATTAGTTATTTTTAGTTTTTATCTGATTTTCAAAAGTCTTAATTTAAAAACTAGGAAAGCTAGTACAACATGCTAGGTAGGCTATTAGGGAACACAAATTAAACCTAGCTTACCTCACAGGGTCAGAGAGATTATAAATAAATGAAGTCAGAACTGCAAAGTACATTTCAACACTTTACACATCACTGAATATATTTCAGAATATCTCGGCAGCCTTGTTAATAAACAGTAAGGTGTATACCATGGCCTCATTAAGCCTGCAACCATTTCAATGTACTTAGAATTAAGCTTACTGAATTCAATGGGATATAGTTCTGATTTGATATGTGTACAAATTATGATTTAAATGCCACTTGTTGGAGAACCCTAATTCATTACAAAAAATTGTGTTTAAAATGCTTTAATAAATATTAGTCAAATTAAAGTGAACTCAGTAGTTAAGACAGATTCAATTATAATCAAGTTTGTATGCTCCAGGTTCTATACAATCACTAATAAGATACCAACTGAGTAATGCATTTGAAGTTTAGTTTGCTTTCTGTTTTCTTCCCTTCCTTAATTTTATATTTAGATTTGGATTGTGAAAATTTCTGAAACTAGAGCAGACGTAAGGATCCTTTGGTCCCTCAAACAATGTACCATCATTCATTCAACTTCTAACATGTTTACTATACTATACGTTTTCCTATCCTTGAGCTAATTAATGTTTCAGTCACTTTCTGGGTGTGATAGACTTCAACTATTCTGTAGGAGTCTCAAGATCAGTGCCCTACAGATCTATTATAATAGCAAAACACATTTCAATTTTTTATTATATATTAATGTTACAGTTTTGCAAATCTGCTTAATCTGAATACAATTTGGTGACAGAATCTACCTTCTTGAAACCAAACCAATTCATTAAATATTCCTAAACCTGAACAAAATAACATTTCAATGACTTTCTGGTAGAGATAGGAATTCAACTATTCTGCAGGAGTCTCAAAATCAGAATCCTCCAACTGAAGATGATAGAACTTGCTGAGATGGCCAAATTGACTTATTTGATTAGAGAAAAAGACAATATTTACATTTATTGCTGATTGAAACTCTTTATGAACTTTTTGTATAAAAGAGAAAATAATGATTTAATGTTTGGATGATTAGATAGGATAGATTATAGAAAGAAAAGAGTGATGGTGTAACTTTAGTGAAGGAGGTAAACTTATAATTGTACTTAAAATTGTTGTAAAGATTGGGTTTTCTTTCTTTTTTACTCTTATGTTACTTTTTCTTTCTTTCATGTACTTTTAGTTCTGTCTTCATTTTTTCTTTTTTTCTTTTTTCTTCCTTACCTTATATTAGTTTGTATTAGTTTTACCTTTTTAAAAATGTTTATTGCATGTATGTATGTATAGATGGATGGATAGACAGACAGATGAAATGCTATATTATGTTTGTACATATATATACATACATACATACATACATACATACATACATACATACATACATACATACATACACTCTAACCCTAACCTAAACACACACAGAGAAACAAGTTATACAACATAAAAAACCAGTGCCATCCAGCTCTCCTATGATAAAAACAAATCACATTACAAACAAATTAATTTTGATGTTACAGTTTGGTAAATTTGCTAAATCTGCATATAAATTGGTGATGCTACACAAGCTAAGTTTGAATATATAATAAAAACTTGGTGTTAGAACTAGGCTAAGAATGCAATTTTATGCTCCTAAGTCTTGCCAAGATTTGAAAAGCAGCCAAGCAGTCACCCTGAGGAAATAAATAAATAAGTTGTTGATCAGCTGTAGCAAAGTAGTTACTGTATGTGCTATGATGAACAGAACTATGGCCATTTTTGTCTCAGATATAATAAATAACCAATTGTAACATGTATAACAGGATTTCCCATACTCCCCGACTCTCCTGTGGCTGCTCTGATCCCATTAGATGTTGCTGGTATGATGTAGAAGGTAATACATATCATAGAGAACCTCATATAGGCATAGGCGTTCTTGAATTGATGGGTAGCTATATAAATTGGATGGATGGATAAATAAATAAATAAAGTCTAAATATTTATCTTCTTAATTTGCCAGAATTCCCAAGAAATTATTAATTTATCCCCTTAGTTTCCCATAATTCTCAAACTTTGTGACGATATAGAAAATTAAGACAGTACAAGAATAGGTGCACCTTGTATGATACCATTTAAGTCCATGCTTTATTTAATTATTTGATACAATGTACTTACACAATACCATTAGCACTTTATATACCAGTGGTGGCAAACCTATGGCACGTGTGCCAGAGGTGGCACTCAGAGCCCTCTCTGTGGGCATTCGCACCATCACCCCAGCCCCACCTCCTCCTGTGGCCCCCTCCTCCCCAGCAGCCTCCCCAGAGGAGAGTCGTTCCCGGGCATGACCTGCATGGAGCAGCGCAGCCAAGGACATGGCAGCTGGGCAGCAGGGACAAGACTCTGCCCTCACACTCCATTGTGCACAGATGATGCTGCAGGGTGCGGGCAGAGGGCATGGCCACCATAGTGCTGCTGGGCCGTCTGGGCGATCTGCAGCAGGCCGTGGAGGTGGTGGGTGGTTTTGAGGGTGAGTGGGGGTGGAGTGGGAGTGGGGCGGGAGGTGGAGTGGGGGAGGAGCGGAGGCAGGGCAGTTTTGGGGCACTCAGTCTCTAAAAGGTTTGCCATCAGTACATACTGACATACAAAGAGACACCATCCAAAGAGGAAAAATGGAATGCATGCAGAGAGGAGCAACAACGATGATTAGGGGACTGGAGGCTAAAACGTATGAAGAATGGTTGCAGGATTGGGGTATGTCTAATCTAGTGAAAAGAAGGACTAGGAGTAACATGATAGCAGTGTTCCAATATTTGAGGGGCTGCTAGAAAGAACAGGGGGTCAATCTATTTTCCAAAGCATCAGAAGGCAAGACAAAAAGCAATGGATGGAAACTAATCAAGGAGAGAAGCAATCTTAGAAGAACAAAGGAGAAATTTATTGACAGTGAGAACAATAAACTAGTGGAATTGCTCCTTTTCAGAAATTGTAGGTGCTCCATCATTGGATGCTTTTAAAAAGGGACTGAACAATCATGGTATAGGGTCTGCTGCTTGAGCAGGCAGTTGAACTAGAAAATCTCCAAGGTCTCTTCCAATTCTGTTATTCTATTAAAATTCTTCTGGTGACATAACCAAAAGATTATGTCTAGATCTTGTGAGATTTTAATAATTTTGGAAGTTTTCAGCTTTTTTCAAAATACTTTCTTAAGATGGGGATTGTCTTGGGAAATTCACTGAATACATAATCAATTGTTTATGTACATGTTATTAAATCTCCACCAATTCTCATTCAAATTCAAGGCAAAACTTTAAGTTTGGGAAAGATGCAAGTGTGATAAGAATTGATAAATTTTCCCAAATTGTGAGATAGAGATGGTTGACATATCTCTCTACATAAGAGATAAAATATAATTGGCCACAGAGTTATAGTGGCTAGGGGAGAACTATAGATAAATAATATCCAACGTGTTTACTTGGCAATCTTTTCTGTCATATCTATTTATCAGTATTGAAGTCATTTATCTATACATATATTTGCCACATGCACTGATGCCAGAAATTTTCTTCAAGTGACATTTTGCATTTTTAACTTAATGCAGCTTTACAGCTTGCCATGTATTCATCTCTGACAAGGAAATATAAAGCCTACCATTATAAATCCTTTATGATGACCCTGTCACCCATAGTATTCCTCTAATCATAGTGATGGCACTTGCTATTTGTGTCATTTGGAGAAATATATAAGACTATAAAAGTGAAGGCTTCCCCCCCACCATTTCTGACATTATTCAGGAAGCTATAAAAATAACACTGAAAAGAATCCATGCAGAATTTCAAACTGCGGTGAATTAAATTTTGCTTTCCATTTGTCCTTGACTGCATTGGTGAAACGATGACCTTCATTCTCCAACCAGCAAATAAGATTGTGCTGCTCGTATTGCATGTCTCATCTCTTCTGTCAGTGGAAAGCAAGGAAGGACTTCTTAAGCTTTCTTCTACCTCTACTTTCTTAATAAAACAAGTTCTTGATTTCATTTATGATCAGAATTATCCCTGACACCCAATTTTCAACAGAGAAAAATATAGGAAAAATACGAAGGATAATATATTAGAGAAAAATAGGTAGGAAAAAAAATATAGGAAAAAATCAGTGTCTGGTGAATTTCTCTTAAGAGTTTTGCACAGCCCTACCTTCCGCCACATTATTTTCCACACTGAAATAAGTGAAATGTTTGTTTGTTTGTTTATCTGGTTTATATGGCTGTCTGTCTCATCATAGGTGACTTTGGGTAGTGTACAGAAATGTAAAGCTATATATATATATATATATATATATATATATATATATATATATATATATATATATATATATATATATATATATATGTTCGAAGGGTCACAAGCAGTGAGACCACCAGGAGATTAAAAAGTTACAAAAATTTATTGCTATTAAAACATTAAAACACCTAGCTTTCGCCGGCCTCCTGCCGGCTTCGTCAGGGTGACTAG